>NW_006963391.1:0-5638 GCF_000164805.1 Carlito syrichta
CCTATAGAATTGTTTAACTTGGTATTAGTACGAAAAGGGTTTAAAGGCAGTCATGGATTAAGGTTTCATGGATTAGGTTATGGGATTAAACCTGAAAGAACATCTGGTGGGTGGGGAACACCCCTCACACCCTGACTGTGTATAAAAGACCAGTTGTAATTCCCAATAAATGGCTTCTGCACTAGACAGGGGTTCAGTCTCTCTCTCTTTCTCTCTCTCTCTCTCTCTCTCTTTCTCTCTCTCTTTCCTCTTCCCCCAATCACCAACGCTGTCTCCACCTTTGGGGTACCCTGAACCCAGCTGGAGCTGGTTCCTGCAGCCTATGTCCTCAGTCTTCCTGGCAGGTATGAGTGTCCCCTGACTCAAATAGGATTCACCAGAATTCTTATAAGATTATCAGATTCATGGAGGACAGTGAAAGATACGACAATAGAGAGAGATTCTGCAGAGTTAGTGGATGGTACAGTCTGAGAGAGGCACTGGCATGTGTGCTAAACAGGACACTGCTCTTCATTTACTTCCGGAGTTCATGGATTTGGATCTTGTAGCGTCATTTTGCAAGTCCCTTAGTTGTTCCAAAAGTCATCAGTGGGATTAACTAAGAGAGCATCTTTAATAGCTGGGAATTCAAGGAAAAAGTGCCATATTTTATTGTAAAAACTATGATATATAAATAAGGAAAACAAAATAAATGTATAAGAGAAAACACTAGACCAAGGTCTTTGGTAATACATTGAGTCTCAATAGTGAAGCACTTGGGCAATTATCTATTAAAAGAGAGAGATAAGCAGGAGAAGAAAATGTTCAGTTGAGGCAAGATCTTGATTATTTGCAAGAAACCTAAGAGGAAAAGAGAAGTTTAATTCCCAAGAACCAGCAATCAGAGAGAAACCCTCAATTTTAAAAAAGTAAACAGAGCACATACCTCTTTCTCACTCTCTGTCATTCTTCCTCCCTACCTTACTATTCCAAGATCATAAATTACTTACTGGTTTTACATGCACAGCACATTGGCTAGGTTCCATGTGATCAACAAATCTGAAGCCAATGATCCCAGAACCCAAACATTTCTTACATCTGACACCTCCCCACCTCCATTTTAACTCACCATTCCTATGCAAAACTCCATCATCATCTCACATATTCCCAGATATCATCTCCCCAAAGATCACTCAGTGTCTTCTTTACTGCTTATTCCTTGTTTAGTGACCCCAACTCTCAGGTTTCTAAGGCTGTGGTCACAGGTCTGCATTCCAATACTTTCATTCCATACCCACAGCGTTTCTGGGATTCAATCTGGCCTCCTCCATGCTGTAAATACATAACCACCCTCCTGCCACCCTACCAGGAAATCCAGCACTAACTGTCTGAGAAGTTTTCTTAGTAAAGCCTCCAAATGCAATCTAAGAAGAGACCTTCACTGGAGAGTCAGTATCTGCCCATCAAAACCACCGAGAGTGGGAGATATCTGTTAACCCTGTTTTGATATTATGGGCTGAACACAGTTTCCAGATTTCATAGTTTTCCATCATTTTGTAACTTGTTAACTAGGATTCTATTTTTGTGACTGGGGAGCAAGGAAGATTTAAAGTGAGGGACTATTTTATGCTTCAGGTACAGAAAGAGAAAAGGAGAAAGGATAGAGCTGAATTTTCAAACTCTTCAAAGTGGTTGGGGGTCTCTCTAGCCATAGGCATAGCATGACCAAGGAGACAGGGGAGGACACCACTTATCATGGTTCCTGCCATTCATGCCTCAGACTCCCTCAAACACACACATACACGGCTATAATTGTGTTTTTTCCTCAAAAGAGTGGGCCAGATTTCCAGCCAGGCTCCTTTTCTTGAGTACCTATTTTGGATAAATTAAAATAATTTTAGAAACAATTGAAATAAAGAATAGCAATAGCTTAAGCAAAGATAGGAAGTCAAAAGTTGGAATATTTAGAGTTTTTTTGCAGCTGCTTGGTGACAGCAGAAACGGACCTAGGTTCTTTCTACAATTCTGCTTTGCCCCTCACCACTTTGGTTTTCTAAACTTGGGCTCAGTGCCTCATGGTAACAAGAGGACTGCATTGACTCTAAGCATCCTGTCCCCTCACAACTGCCCCAGGTGGAAATGCAAGGCAAAGTTGTTCATATTTTTTTCCATTTATGAGTGATTAAATCCCCCTTCAGAATCCTGCTCACCAGTCATATCTCAAAAGGATTGATCACTTGTGGCCACTTATCTCTGTTCCTATATCAATTTAACTGCATAATAATATGTATATTTATATAGAAGTAGATGTGACTGTTGGTTTAATACATGATTTTAAATTTGATAAATTGATTGTGAACATTTAACATCAGCAATGGTTACTCCACTCCATGGCCTCTTCCCTACTCCGGATCCTGAGGATCAGGAGGCTCAGAACCCTCCCTCATGTTCCCACTGGTTTGAGCAGTGACCCACCCTAGCTGAGGTGCTCAGTGACCCTAGTGGGTTCTCAGAAAAATAGAGCACCAGGTGTTGTCCCCAAAGCTCAACACAGGCAATTTTTCCCCTGGTGACTCTTGTCAGCCAGAGCAGCATAGGTAGCTCAGTGGTGTGTGGTCACAGGACAAAACAGCTACATGAACTGTTCCAAGCATCACTTCAGACTGGAGCCACATGGGATATCTATGCCCAGCACTCTTGTCTGCTCATGACAGGATTCCATAGAGGCAGTAGGTCTACTGATGGCCAGAGTAGACATCTGTTCAAATGCCATCACTCTTGATTGGGCAGTTGTCATGCCCATGGGGTAGCAAGAGCCAGCAGGAGCACAGAGATACCTGGTTTCTGCTGCTCCCAGGCTGGGATACTCTTAATAATACTGTGACCAGAACTGTAGGTGACAGTGATCTCACCTATGACACAGGGAGGTTGTTGAGATAGTGACTATGTAACGTCCCCGCTAGCATCAAACATGAATATCCACAGAATTAATAACAAGCAAGTCGTTCATTCAGTTTGATGAAATTCTGATCAGAAAATACAACACACAAACAACTTCATGATCAAGAGAAAACGTGTTTAATGAAAGCAAACAGGATTAAACCTGAATCCTTTTTCTTCACCAGAACCAGATCAATGGGAAGAAGCAATGCAAAACTGCATCTCACACCCATGAGGTGTGTACTAAGACTGATCCTCCTCAGAGAGAAGGTGGGGTGGTGTATTAGATTGCCACACCAAAATGCACTAGGCTATGTGGCTTAAATAACAGATATACATCTTCACATTTCTGGTAGCTGGACATGCCAAAGTCAAGCTTCATTTTTCTGACAAGGCCCTTCTTCCTGATTTGTTGATAGTCATCTTCTCACCTTGTGTTCAAAGGGCACAGGGGCTTGAGACAGTGAGAGAGAAGGAAAAAAGACACCTCTCTGGTTTTGATTCTGATTAAGAAATAATCCTATTGAATCAGGGCCCCACCCTCTGGAGCTTTAATTACTTCTTTACAGACTATTTCCCACGACCTCACTGTGGATTTTTCCATAACTCAGCACATTGGCAGCTCATCCTAGGTGCTCCAGGCCACACATATGACCCCATTCCAGTCTTAGGGCTCCCTGCTGATAGTGGGACACAATCATTCTTACTTTTCCATTATTTCTAAGATCAAGAATCTATCTTTTGTTTATTGCGAGGCTTGTTTTTCCTCTGGAGGCAGTACTTTGACAGAGCAACATATGAAATTTCTTACTTTGCTACTCGCACACCAAGGGCTCCTGCCTGCCTCTAGACTGCTTTGTCACTAACAGAGAAATCTTGTCATACTTACTGCATTATATGTTGAGCTTTGTAACAGCTAATTTGATTATTCTGTTTTTCTTGGTATCCCTTTGGTTTTTTTTTAACCGCAATTTTTTTTTTTTTTACCACTTTGTTTAAGAGGATAGCTCCTTGAGAAACGAGCATCATGTAGGGTATTTGCTTGTTTTAAAATATGACTGACCGCCTTGAGTGGGTTTTGGTCTTATTCTCTGCCTCAAATCAACTCAGAAACTCAAGGTTACTCGTTGCTGTTAGCAACATGAGAGTTAAAGATGATCTTGATTTTGCTTAACTCCCATTCTTGCTATGTACACATTTATTCTCCTCACATTACATTCTGTAAAAACATGTAGACTCAATGGTGCATTTGTCAGTATCTTTCAATAGCATACTAGATGTCTTATGTTCCTTATTTTTAGGGCCTCAGTCTGCTTGATTCCTATATAAATTTTGCCAGGTAGCTACTAGGTATAACGGAAATGACACTTTGGAATTTTACTTGTGTTTGCCATGGAATCCATTTTTCTTGGGAATGATGATAATCTTAAATCACTTTATACCTTTACCCTGCAGTAGGATGTTCATGTTTTTTTAATTTAAAGTATTCTTTTATGTCTATTACACTATGTTGTGACGTGTAACTGAAATGACTCATTATTATGATCCAGATAACATAAAGCAGTATTTTAAAATTGGTATCTATTGTAAATATACGTTTTCAGTGCATTTACAACTATAATATAGAATTTAAATTTATTTTCAGTTAATGACAGAGTCATGTAAAAATAATGCATTTTTGTATTATTAGAGACATTTTTAAAGCTGTGCTTGGTGGCTTTTGCTTGTCAACAGATCATTTTGGGTGATGAGGAAGGAGTATCACTTAAGACCAGAGTTCCAGACAACAGAGCAAGAACCGGTCACTAAAAATAAGAAATAAAAGCTTAGTTGATTGTGGTGGTGGCTATAGTTTCAACTCCTAGGGACGCTGAAGCAGGAGGATTACTTGAACCGAGGAGTTCAAGAATCCAGTGAGCTATAATTTCGCCACTCCACACCATCCTCGACAATAGTAGAAATCATGTTTAAAGAAAAAGAAAGAGAAAATAAAAGTAAAATTTCTTTCTTATAATAATATTGTACAAAAATTTCCATCTCCAAATTCCACTTATACCTTTAACCTTTTCATAATTTTGGAGAAAAAGTAAAAAAAAATGGTACATTTTTACCTGTGGTAGGTAAAGTGAACTTTATGTTCTCCATCTTTCAGTTTAAGATATTTATTTTTATAGCTCACCATAGGATTTTCAAGAATGTCCTTTTCCACAGGCAAAATGTAATGAGGCAAATTATTTTGATATTAGCATCTTATATCTGCCATAGTCTCACAAAGTCTATGAATAGTTAAAAATCAAATATTTTACTCATTATTCTAGTGACAAAATCCCTGAGGACAGATTGTGTAGAATGATTTCTCCAACATGACACTGGAAAGGACAGTTTAGTGAGAGTGGTAAAAGACATAGGAAGGTAGGAAAGTGGGAAAATCCCTATTTCCAAATCTTACCAAGAATTAACCTGTACCATAAGCCCAAAATGGCCATATCCAACATGGATTCAACTTCTGTTGACACAAATCTGCATCCATTGTCTTATTGTTCTGCCTACTAAATTAATTTGGCAAGTGTAGGAAACAGAAGAAAGATGGAGATGAGTTTTTATTCACTCTCCTTTCATCATTACAAGTTCTTCAAGTGCACTGGGACACCCGAATACTTTCACTGCTGATGCCACTCCCAGTTGGGGCAGTTGATGGGGCTTTAACATGAGGGACTTG
>NW_006963392.1:0-803 GCF_000164805.1 Carlito syrichta
CAGTAGTATCAGATGACACTAAGACGGAAAGTAGTATCAGACGACATTAAAAAACAAGTAGTTTCAGAAGACATTAAGAAGGCAAGTAGTATCAGAATACACTAAGAAGGAAAGTAGTATCAGACGAAACTAAGAAGGCAACTAGTATCCAATGACAATAGAAAGGCAAGTAGTATCAGACAACACTAAGAAGGCGAGTAGGATCAGACGACACTAAGAAGGCACGTAGCATCAGATTACACTAAGATGGCACGGAGAATCAGAGGACACCAAGAAGGCACATAGTATCAGACGACATTATGAAAGCAAGTAGTATCACACGACACTAATAAGGCACGTAGTATCACCTGACACTAATAAGGCACGTAAAATCACACTACACTAATAAGGCACATAGTATCACACATTAATAAGGCACGTAGTATCACACGACACTAATGAGGCATGTAGTATCACGCAACAGTAATGAGACAGGTAGTATCACACAACACTAATGAGGCACGTAGTATCACACGAAACTAATAAGGCAAGTAGTATAACAAGACACTATATAAGGCAAGTAGTATCACATGACACTAACAAGGTAAGTAGTATCACACGACAATAACAAGGAAAGTAGTATCACATGACACAAATAAAGGCAAGTAGTATCACACGACACTAATAAAGGAAAGTAGTATCAGACGACACTAATAGGCAAGTAGTATCAGATGGCACTAATAACGCAACGAGTATCAGGGGCATTATAAGGCAGTAGTAACAGATGGCACTTATAAGGCATGAGTATCAGACGGGATTAATAA
>NW_006963393.1:0-626 GCF_000164805.1 Carlito syrichta
GAAGAACACATAAGTTACCAACCAAGAACATGACTCTACCATCTGCCCCCACTTCCTCTACCTGATTGGCATGTATTTCTGCCCAGACAGCCTGCTGATTCTTCATGGTTACAGTTGTCTTTGGTTGTGCCCACTTTCTAAGGATCCCACAGTTCCCACCATTCTTCATTGCCCTGCACCAGCCCACTTCCCAAGGATCCCACAGTTCCCACCATTCTTCATTGCCCTGCACCAGCCCACTTCCCTCATTTGGATCTCCCTCTGGCCCTCTTGTCATACTTCACAGAGTCTACTTTAAATGTTACCAACACTGAGAGGAGTAGGGCTGGGATTTGGAGGTAGAATCCTGATGGTGCATCATTTGAACATTGGAACCATGATGAGTTAATAGTCCTGACTTTGTTTGCTTTGTAAATAGTAACATACAAGTAACCCTAATTAGCTTGTGGGGGTCAACATCAGGTATGGGATATTGTGTATCCTTTCCTTAATGCAGTTCATTATTTTTAAGAACATGAAGCAACCACAGGAGGGTAAAATACATGTTGCCTGCTTGTGACATGTTCCTGTAGGGAATGTTTTAGTGAATATTAAAAAATCTTCATAATGATAATATCAACTGTGTG
>NW_006963394.1:0-943 GCF_000164805.1 Carlito syrichta
ACACAGAAGGCCTAGTGTGGTGGCCTATACCTTGAATCCCAGTGCTCTGGGAGCCCGAGGTGGGAGGATGGCTTTAGCCCAGGAGCCCAAGGACAGCTGGGGCATGCAGAGAGACCCCATCTTTGTACCCATCCAAACAAGGGGTCTGGGGTCGAGGTGCCCATTGTGCCAAACACTATGGAGGCTGAGGCGGGAGAATTGCCAGAGCCCATGATTTCGAGCCTGGCGGTGTATGAGGGTTGTGTCCCTTGGCCCCAGCCAGGTTCTGAGAGCCAGACCCTGTCTCCATAAACATCAGAATTGTACACAGATTCTCAACTTCACGTGATGTGTTCCCAGGGCTACTGACTTTAGAGCCAGGGAAAATGGGAATGGGGGGAAGAAATTTCCCTGGGTGAGAGATGTGCCCCTGGAATATCTTGGCAGAAGGTCCTCATTGCTGAGTCACAGGGTCAGCCTGCCTGAGGCACGATTCTCACCTCGGAGTGAGAGCTGGCAAGAACCAGGCCAGGGAGCCTGGGAACTCCTGTACCAAAGTGAGAGCAGCCATTGGGGAGGTTGGGGCTGGAAGTTGCCATGCTTGGGGTACCCTAACATGTGGGGTTGGCAGGGAGGAAGGACTGAGGGGAGAAGGCTTGCAGGAGAAAAAATTTCTTTCTTTTTTTCCTTCCTTCCTTCCTTCCTTCCTTCCTTCCTTCCTTCCTTCCTTCCTTCCTTCCTTCCTTTCTTTCTTTTTCTTTCTTTCTTTCTTTTCTTTCCCCATTAGATTGCCCAAGCTGCTCTCAAACCTCCCAATTCAGGACATCCCCTCGTACTTGGCCTCCCAAACTGCTGCAATCAAAGGCTTTCAATTTGGTCAACATCCTGGTCTTCCTGCCTGGTCTTGAACTCTGGGTCAGAGGCCACCCTCCTGCCGAGGCCTCCCCTCACTCATGGTTTCCTG
>NW_006963395.1:0-782 GCF_000164805.1 Carlito syrichta
GGCCGTCTGATACTACTGGCCATTCAGTGCTGTCTGATTCTTCTTGCCTTATTATTGTCTGATACTTATTGCCTTATTAGTGCAGGCTGATCCTAATTGCCTTATTAGTGCCATCTGATCCTTCTTGCTTTATTACTGCCGTCTGATCCTACTTGCCTTATTAGTTCCGTGATCCTAATTGCCTTATTAGTGCCGTCTGATCATACATGCCTTATTAGTGCCGTTTGATCCTGCTTGCCTTATTAGTGTCGTCTGATCCTACATGCCTTTTTAGTGCCGTTTGATCCTAGTTGCCTTATTAGTGCCGTGTGATACTACTTGCCTTATTAGTGCCTTCTGATACTACTTGCTTTATTAGTGTCATCTGATACTTCTTGCCTTATTAATGCCGTCTGATACTACTTGCCTTATTTGTACTGTCTTGTCCTAGTTGCCTTCTTAGTGTCGTCTGATCCTACTTAACTTATTAGTTCCGCCTAATCCTACTTGCCCTATTCGTGCTGTCTGATACTACTTGCCTTATTAGTGCCGTCTGATACTACTTGCCTTATTAGTGCCATCTGATACTCCTTGTCTTATTAGTGCCGTCTGATCCAACTTGTCTTTTTAGTGCTGTCTGATACTACTTGCCTTATAGTGCCGTCTGATCCTACATTCCTTATTAGTGCCTTTTGATCCTACTTGCCTTATTAATGCCGTCTGATACTACTTGCCTTATTATAGCCGTCCGATACTACTTGCCTCATTAGTGCCGTCTGATACTACTTATCTTATTAGTGCTG
>NW_006963396.1:0-708 GCF_000164805.1 Carlito syrichta
CCCATCCTCTTGCCTCTGCCTCCCAAAATGCTGGGATTCTACACAGGTGATGTCACACCAGTCCTTCTGGTTCATTTTCTATGAAGGATAGGAGACAGGTTCGGTGGTTCAGATTCATCAATCCAGCACTTTGGGAGGCCGAGGCCAGTGGCCAGACCCAGCCCGCGGGCCAATACCTGCCTGTGCAACTCAGCGAGACCTCGTCTCTAACCTCCATCCTAAATGATCCAGTCATGGTGTCATGCGCCTGTCATTCCGGCTCCTCGGAAGGCAGGGTGGAGAATTCTCGATGGAGCCTGGCATGCCGGGACACAACCATCATTCACCGCCATCCTTGAATTTACAAGCTCTGGCAATCTTCCAGCCTCATACTCTGGCATGGCCGTGACGACAGTCACCTCGATCACAGACACCCTGTTTGGATGGGTGCAAAGACGGGGTCTCCCTGCATAATTTGGGTTGGTTGGCCTTGGGCTCCTGCACTCCAGCCAAACTCACATCTCGGCCTCCCAGAACACTGGGATTCCAGGCATGGGCCTCAGCACCATTCCTTCTGGTTCATTTTTGATGAAGGATCAAGAACAGACTCAGGGGATCAGACTTGTTATCCCATCATATTGATAGGCCAAGGTCAGTGACTGGGTCTAGCCCACAGTCTGAGACCCACTCGGATAACTGAGGTGACACCTGTCACTACACTCTATCCCA
>NW_006963397.1:0-729 GCF_000164805.1 Carlito syrichta
GCCCCATTCTCAGAAAAGGCAACTGAGGCTCAGAGGAGGGGTCTTGGGGATGTCTCATGGCTGAGAATGGCAAGCCACGTTCTGTTCCCCAGTTGCACCTGCATTTTCCAGAATATTCTTTCCAATGAGCAGGACAGGGTGGAAAGAGGAGAGGCTTTAGGGGCAGCCCTGGGCTTAAGCCCCCACTCAGCTGCTTTCAGGATGTGCTTCCTGATCTGCAAAATGGAGCCAGCAGCTCTATGCTAGACAGCCATGACAGGGACAAAAGAGAGGTGTGAGTGTGGCCATGTCCAGGCATGACACTGCACAGCAAAGGTTGCTCTGGGGCTTACGGCACCCTCCCTATAGGCCTTTTTTGAGTCAGGGTCTTGCTCTGTCACCCAGGCTGGAGTGCAGTGGTGTCACAGCTCACCACCGCCTATACCTCCTGGGCTCTGATGATCCTTCCACCTCAGCTAGGACTACAGTGCAGTGCTGTGGTCACAGCTTCTACCTCCTGGGCTCAGATGATTCTTCCAAGTAGCTAGGACTACAGGCATGAACCACCAATTGAGGTGATTTTTTTATTTATTTTTTTTTTTTTAGTCGGAGTCTCACTCTGTCGCCCAGACTGGAGTACAGTGGCCGCTCCCGGCCACCGCAGCCTCGCCTGCTGGGCTCCGGCGATCCTTCCACCATCAGCCTCCCGAGTAGCCGGAATTACAAGAAGTGCGCTACCACGCCCGGCTG
>NW_006963398.1:0-4523 GCF_000164805.1 Carlito syrichta
GACTGCAAGATTTTTTAAGCTGGTTTGTCCAATCAATGAGCCACAACACACAATTATCTCTACGGTATTCACCTCTTGATTTTAACAATATGCACATATTTTGGGAAAACAAGATTAAGATGATATTATATGTGTGCATCAATATAATATAATATATTGACACTTTTTTCCCTGTAATATCTATTGGGAGGCAACAGTCTCAAATCAACATATTCCAATTTCACATTAAATAGAAAAACAAACATGCTTTGGGAAAGAATGTTTCGTCCACTTTTAATAATCTTGTGTTCTTGAAAAGTTGTATGACTTCTGTTTTGAAAAGTATTTTGGAAGCCGTCTGGCAAGAAACCATAGTAAGACTTAGATGCACACACACATATAATTTCATAATGTCATATGTAATACACTGTTATTTCCAACATATTTCTTTTCTTTTACAGTTTATTAATAGTATATTAGTGGCAAAGACATGAAATTGATTTCATAACCTTAATCAATTACAACCAATAATCTGAAATTATTGTAAGAGATCCAATTCATTTTATCCTTGATTTAACACTTCATGCCATAATTGTGACACTTTTAGATGGTGTTGCTAAAATATCATCTGAAGTAAAATCTTCATTTTTTAAATAATGTGTTTTCTAAATGAATCCACACACATTGCTTATCTACTATACTCTGTGTACAATGTGTTCAAGATTACTCACATTATACTCAGCTTTGTATATACTTTATTTTTGAGTTGTAGTCTCACTCTGTCGCCCAGGCTGGAGTGCAGTGGCATGCTCACCGCCACCCCAGCGTCAACCTGTTGGACTCCAGTGATCTTTTTGCCTCCACCTTCCAAGCAGCAGGAACCACAGGTGTGTGCTACCACATCTGGCTAATTTTCTATTTATTGTAGCGATGAAATCTTGCCAAGTTGCCCAGACTGGTCTTGAACCTGCGGGCTCAGGCGATCCACTCACCTTGGGATTACAGGCTGAGCTACCCAGCCCGGCCTGTATATACCTTTAAAATAACTTGAAAAATTATATCTGAAAATTATTATATGCCTTTTGAAGTACGTCCAGAAATACTTTATTATTGAAAGGCAGAAAGGGTAGAATTGTCTATATTTTCAAAGGTATTGTATGTAGTATTACTAATCTATTGCTATAAGAACATATAAGTTTTTGTTTTTCTACTTCATTCTCCTTATAATATTATAAAAATTATACTCTATGAGTAAAAATAATAAATCTATAAATATACAATATTAAAATAAGTACATTATACATGTACACGTTCTGGAATTCAGGTATTCATTCATTGAAATAACTGAAGACTATTCATTCAACCACTGGCTTTGACAGTACATAGTACAGAGTTAGAACATAGCATTAGATCACAGGTGCTAGTAAGATTAGTACATAATTATTTGACCTTCAGAGTTTATGCTTTGGAGAAAGACACTGAAAGAAGTTGTTATAACCTAACACAATAATTAGTCAATTTGTAGCGTGTATAGTGTACATAAGACAGTGACCATAACTATAGTTAAAGATAAATGGTGTTGGCTAAGTAATCCACATATTTAGGGTCAGAACTTTTGTCTCTGAGGGACAGGATGATATATATTTCTAGGTTTCTGACCAAAATGTATGCAATATCTCCTCTCTTTGATGAAAAATGGAAAGGAAAGCAACCAAAGCTGGATATAATGAGTACTATAACATGACAGACATCTTACAGGTCTGTCTTTGACTTAGCAGAACTAAGGCATAAATTTGTAATGCGGAGTCAACAACACACATACTCAAACTTTCTAAAATTTTGGTTGAAACCTATTTATTTCCAACGACACTGTTTTCATTTATTGACCTTTAAAATTGTGAAGAAATAAGCATTTTGTTCTCTGACAATCAAATGTTTCCTTTTACTGATTTCATGGGAACTTGACTAGGAAAACTCTATCCAGTGGACATCAGCGTGGCTAAGCACCCTTCATGATTACAAAATAGGTTCCAGGGTTACAGAGAACTGTTAAAAATGAACTTAGATCAGGAGAAATATAATATAATCAAGGTAAAGAGCACAGATATGCAAAGACACAGAACCCTACACCGGAGGTATTTTCAGAATTATTTTGCATGGAATGAAGAGGGCACCAGGTTGAAAATTATAGGCAGAGCCCATAACAATATATCACAATGCTGAGCTGCTGAATCTGAATGAATCCCCCATAAGACAAATACAGGGATCTGTCAAGATTTTTTGTTTTTCTTTTTTGGTCAGGGTTTTTCGCTGTCTTCCAGGCTGAGTGTAGTGACATAATCACAGCTCATTGTTGCATCAAACTCCTAGGAACTGGAGACTCTTCTATCTCAGCCTCTTCCTGTTGAGTAGCTGGGACTACAGAGGTAAGTCACCATGCCTGGATACTTTTTTTCTTTTCTGGTGTAAAGATGAAATCTTGCTATATTGCTTAGGCTAGTCTTGAACTTATGGGCTGAAGCAATTCTCCTGTCTGGGCCTACCAATGTTCTGAGATTACAGGCATGAGTCACCATGCCCAGCAAACATTAGACTTTTTTTACATAATTTTTTTCACCCTCTGAAAATACACAAATCAAAGTGTGCCATTCCCTCAATTTATAAAGTCAAAGGAAATTCTGGATAATTATAAAAACATTATAATTATACAACATATTTGTGTCAGAAATAGTCAATAAAATGAACATGAAAATGAAGATAAGCCAGTTAATTTATTTCGGTTACACTGCCTTATTAATTAATAAGCAATAACTAGAGTGTCACTACCGTTGTGTGGGTGCGGTGTGTTTTTGTGTATGTGTAAAATGGTACAGGAATGGAATGTGCGTACATCTGAGTGTACCTATGTGTTTAGTTTCAAAGAAGGCATTAGAACTATGCAGAGCAAACAATCAAAATAAAACAACTTCATTCAATTTTAAAAAGCACAATACAAAGTAGAACCCCCACAAATTGGACTACTTCTTGTTTAACATTGTTAAATCTAGCAGTCACCTATAATGAAAAGTCACATTTACATTTTCTTTTATTTTCTTTATTTTGCTTCAATTTTCCAATTTGTCCAATAAACCATTCAACATTTATTTAACACTACTCTCACCATCTCTGTGTTATGAGGGAAGTGTGCAAAACAAGAAAGTAAATATTAGGCATAACTTCAGCATTTATAGTGTTTTCTATTCTCAGAGGATAGTATTTCATCTTTATGAAAGAATGTTTTGGCAAATAAATACAGGTATTGCCTTTTTTCCTACTAAATTGTGTCACTGTGGTTTAAAAAGAAATAAAAGGCTGAGAGTTAATTTAGATTTTACACAATAGCATTTCTTTGCTTTAGAGCCTATATTTTGGCTTTTTATTATTTTCATAGTTTTGTAACTCTCAGTTTCTGAAAATTGAGGCAGTGGTGCACTCTTGCAAAGTTTCAAAAGAATTGTTACAAATGGGACCACTTCTCATTCAAGGGAGGTTTGGTAAAAACAACAAACAAAAAACAACTCCTCCATGGAAAGTTTATAAATTCATAGCAGTTTTGTAGCACTCCTTTCCTGAAAATTGAGGCAGTTCTGCACTCTTGCAAAGTTTCAAAAGAATTGTTACAAATGAAACCACTTCTCATTCAAGGGAGGTTTGCTAAAAACAAAAAACAATAAACAACTGCTCCATGGAAAGTTTATAAATTCAAGTTTGTTCCTATTGTGAATAAGGCGAATAAAGCTCACAGAGGATTCCTGGGTTTTGCACATCCATGTCACAACTAAACTGTGAAACCATTCACCATGACGGATATAACTGTGTCTGTAGAGTTAGGGTGACTTCCTTCAGGCCCGCATGAGTTCTCTGCTGGTATGCTGTGTCCGCAAAACATGGGGGCTGGGGGAAACATGCAGGGCGCCCTGAACCACCCCCAACAGGAAGCCCGGAAGCCACAGGCCTCCTGCAGAGGGAGGAATTGGAGTCAGTGTAATTGACCACCCTTAAGCCGGCCTCCGGCGCCCATGCAGCCTTCCGACCTTGGACCCTAGCTGCGTTTCGGACTGCTGGCAGATGACCATAAAGCGGGGAGCCCAGTGTAGTCTTACTCGGCGCACCGGGTCCCACGCGCCGCTGACCCGGGTCTCCGCACCGCAGAAAAACACACAGCTTGGCTCTCTGCACCGCCACCGCAGACCGAGGAACCAGGACTCCAGCTTCAAAGACCTCAGAGCCAGGACCGCTGTGTCACCATCAACCGTGAGGCCAGGCCAGCCGCGCCTCTGCAGACGGAGGAGTTGGAGTCCCTGCCAAGATGACGGCCTCGAACCCAGGAACCGGGTACTCCCCACTGCTGCAGACCACAGAGCCTGGCTTCTAGTATGGCTGCCGACTCTTGGAGCCGCTCCCCCCAATCCACCGCAGAGTTGGGACCCAAAGGCAGCAGACGACTGCGGAGCCGGTACCCTGCGCCACCGCCCACCGCGAAGCAAAGCCAGGCCCCCAGGCTC
>NW_006963399.1:0-471 GCF_000164805.1 Carlito syrichta
CTTCAAATCCCTGATATTTTTCTTCCTTAGTAAGACTCCCTGTAGGTTTTTGGGATTTGAGGACTCATGTAACCCAGATTCCTTATTCTTCCATAGCAATAGGCCATGTATGAGGAGTTCCCATATATGAGGACTCCTTTTTGCACATTCCTGCTCCATTCTCCGCAATATGAGAGATATTTTCTGATGAACCTAGAATTCCAGTTTTTGGCTATCAATAGAAAGACTCCTCTATAGTACCTAGGAACTGTAATCCCAGTTACCTGATTTCCCTTAACAAGACATCGTAAAAGTGTGGAATATTCTAAACCCTAAATTCCCCATTCCCACCAGCCTGACCAAAAGAAATTTCCGTATTTTGAGGTAACAGGAAACGAGGGATTTTTTCACAAAATGCTAATTGATTCCTTTGGAACTGGATTATGGCCAAAGATGTTCATAAGAAACAAACGGAATTGTAGGTCCAGATGC
>NW_006963400.1:0-429 GCF_000164805.1 Carlito syrichta
AGGGCATCTATCAGAGGGTGTTTATCAGAAGGCTTCCATCAGAACATCTTTCAGAAATTATTGAACAGACGGTATTCACCAGATAGTATTCTTCAATGAGCATCTATCAGAGGACATTCATCAGAGAACATCCATCAGTAAGCATCCACCAGAGGATATCCATTAGAGGGCATCTATCAGAAGGTATCAATCAGAGAGCATCAGAGGGTAACCCTCAGAGGCCATCCATCAGAGGGTATACTCTGATGTCTGCCTTCTGATCCATAGATCAGAAGCTATTCTCATAAGACACCCATCAGAAAATATCTGTCAGAAGACATCCATCATGAAATATTCATCAGAAAGTATCCATCAGAGGGCATCCTTTAGAGGATATCTTTCAGAGGGTATCATCAGAGGATGTCCATCAGAGGGTATCTAGTAGAGGGC
>NW_006963401.1:0-11379 GCF_000164805.1 Carlito syrichta
CATTGGGCTACATAACACATTAGAAATTCAGTCCCTGGGCACATATCACAGAGGACTAATCTCTGGGGCTCCCAACACAGTGGAGAGACAGTCACCTATGTACTCATCTTAGTGGAGACCCAGTCAATGGGCCATCCAAAGAAGGAAAGCCAGTCATTGGGACACCCATCAAGAGGGGTCTCAGTCACTGGTCAGTCATAACAGAGGTGGTTCAGACACTGAGGCACCAATCTCTGTAGAGGCCCAGTAGTGCAGTTCCCATCCTAGGGAAGGCCTAGTCACTGAGTCATCTATGACAGGTGAGGGCCAATCACTGGGTCACTCATTACAAAGGCAGGCAGGTCAAGGAGGGGCACCAAAGAAGAGGGCTATTCATTAGGACTTCCAACACAGAGGAAGACTACTGTGACACCCATCACAGAGGCAGGACTGTCACTGTGGCGTTCATTATAGAGGAAAGCCACTCACTTGGACAATATTCATGGAGGAGGGCTAGTCACTGAGACAACCATTGTGGTGGAATGAGTCCCCAAGCACAGAGAAGGTCCAGTCACTGAAGCAATAATGGAGAATGTCCATACCTATAACAGAAGAGGGACAATAAATGGACCGCCTATCACAGAGGCAGGCCAGTCATGGGGACCTCTCACAGAAGGTTTGTATTTTGTACATCCATCACAGAGTGGGGCTAGTCACTGAGGCACTGACCACAGAGGAGACCAGAAAATGAGGCACCAATTAGGAGGATGTACAGTCACTGGGACATCCATAAAAGACTTGAGCTTGTCACAGGGCACAAATCACAGAGGAGGGTCAACCACTAGGGCACCAATTAGGAGGTGAACTGGGTCAATAATTGGGGCACTTTCAGGAGTTTCAGTCACAGAGGTAATCAATAGAGGGGAAGACAGGCATTGGAGTACAAAAAGAAGGATACCCAGCACTAAAGCACTGTTTCCAAGGAGCAGTCACTGAGGTAGCCAACCAGAGGAGGGCCAATCACTGGGGCACCTAGCACAGATGAGGGTCAGAAACTGGGACATGAATCACAGAGGAGACTGAGTCACTGGTGCCTACATAAGAGAATAGGGCTAGTTATTATTGTACCAATGATAGAAGAGGGTTATTCATTTAGTCACCTATCACAAAGAAGAGACAGTCACATGAGCACTGAACACTAAAGAGGCCAGTCACTGAGGTCCCACAACTGAGGAGATAAAATCATGGGCAAACATTTTAGAGGAGAGTCAGTCACTGGGGCACCCATCACAGAAAAAGACTACTGAGACATCCATCACAGAGAAGAGCTAGTCATTCAGGTACCAATTACAGAAGAAGGCAAGTCACTGTTGGTCATCCATTACCAAAGAAGAATAGTCACTGGGGCACCATCACAGCGAAGCCAGTCACTGAGGCATACATACAAGAAGAAGGCCATTCCATGAGGTACCAATTCAAATCAGGGTGACTCGCTGGTCACACATTAGCAGGAGGACCCCTTATTGTGGCATCGTTCACAGAGAAGGGCCATTAAATGGTGATTCCATGCCAGAGAAAGACCAATAAAACACCAATCCCAGATTACTAACACTTCTTATGGTACACAGTAGGTGGAGGGCAAGTCATTGAGGAACTTATCACAAAGGAGTTAGTTGGTGATGTACCCATCATAGAAATGTATTCACTGGGATACCCATCAAAAAGGACGTCTGGTCACTGGGGCACCCATCACAGATGGGGACCAGTTACTAAGACACCATCAACGTGAAGAAGTGGAGAGACACTCACTGAGCACTCATTACAGAGGAATGACTGTCACTGAAACACCCAATGCAGAAGATCAATCACTCAGGCACTCATCATAGATTGGAGCTAGTCACTGAGGACACTTACCAAAGGAGAGTCATTTATTGGTAATTGATTAGGAAAACCAGTCACTGGGGCACCAATCATCATGGTAGGCCAATCACTGGGCATTAATCTCCGAGAAGGACCATTCACCGATCCATCCAGCCCAGAGGAGTGCCAGTCACTGCATCACCCATCTCAGAGGAGGGCCAGACCCTGGGATGCCCATTATAAGTCATGCCAGTCATTGGTGCAGTGATCACAAGAGTGCACCAGACACTGGGACACCCATGAAAGATGAGATCTTGTCACTGGGTTCCCCATTACAGTAGAGATTCTGTTACTGGGGCATCCTTCATGGAGGAAGTTCATTCCCTAGGGTAAGCAATTGGATGAGAACCAGTTATGAGCACTGATCATAGAGGAAAGCCAGTCCCTGGAGCATCAATTCCACAGGAATCACAGTATCTGAGGCACCTATCAGAGTGGAGAGTTAGTCACTAGGAATTCATCACAGTAGAGACCATTCACTGGATCATGCATAAGAGAGGAGGGCTAGTCACTGTTGCACCCATTGTTAAAGTGGCCCAAGAACTGTGTCAACTTTCGCAGAGTTGGACCAGTCACTGAAGTACCCATTACCTAGAAGAACAGGCCACGTTAGAAACCATCACAGAAGAAGGCTAGTCACTGGGATACCCATCAAAGACTTGGACTAGACACTGTGGCACCCGTCACAGAGGTGAGCCAGTCACTGGAGCAGACATTATGGAAGAAAGCCAGTATTTGGGACAACCTTCACAGAGGATGGTTAGTCACTGTGGTAATCATTATGGTGAAGTTCCAGTCAATGGGGAACCAATCACAGAGGAAGCCCTGTCATTGGAACACCAATAATGGAGAAAGTCCAGTCACTGGGATATCTATAACACATGAGAGTAAACATGGTAGAGTCAGTCGAGTCATTGGGGCACACCTCACAGAGAAGGTCTAGTGACTGAGACACCCATTCAAGAGTTGGTGTAGTCACTGAGGCACCCATAACAGGGGAGGGACTGTTACTAGGCAGCAACTAGGCAGATGGCTAGCCACTGGGGCCCCATCACAGAGAAGGGTCAATCTCTGGGGCACCCAAAAACAGATGCAGCAGTCACTGGGGAATCAATCACATAGGAAGTTGAGTCACAAAGACACTTATTCAAGGAAAAGACCAGTCATTCGGGTACCAATTAGAAAAATGTCCAGTCACTGGAGCACCAATTACAGAGCAGTACCACTCACTGAGGCACCAATTCAAAGGAGGTCTAGTCACTCTGACACACATCACCAGTGAGTGCAAGTCACTGGGGCATGCAACAAAGATCGTGAGTCACCGGAGTTCCCATGAGAGAAACGGACTATTCACTAGTTCATTCAGTATGGAAGAGAACCGTCATTGGGTCACCTTTCACAAAGAAGGGACAGTTACATGAGCACTGACCACAGAAGAGGGACAAACATTGGGGACCCATCACTAAGCAGTTAAAATCATGGGGCAAACATTAGAGAGGTGGACAAGTCACTGGGTCATTCATCACAGAAAATGCCTAGTTATGGGGCACCCATCACAGAGGAGAGCCAGTCACTGTGACTAACATCACAGAGGAGAGCAATTCACTGGGGGCACTAATTATAGAAGATGCCAAGGGACAGGGTACATTCATCACCAAGGAGAAAGAGTCACTGGGGCATGGTCAAAACAGAGATCCAGTTACTGAACAATATTTCCTTGAGGAGGGCCAGCCAATAAGGCACCATTCCAAGACAAGGGTGATTCACTGGTCATGCATTAGGAGGAAGGCCCATCACTGGGGCAGTGATCACAGAGGAAGGCCATTCAATGAGTTGCACAAACCAGGGGAGCGCCAATCCCAAGGGAGGCACTGATCACAGAGGAGGGACAGTCACTGTGGTGCCTATCACACAAGATGTGTATTCACTGGGACACCCATCACAGGGAAGTGCCAATTACTGGGACACTGTCACAGTGGAGAGTCAGTCACTGAGCAGTCATCAGAGAGGACTTATTGTCGTTGAGGCACCCATTCCATATGAGGGCCAGTCACTGGGGCAACAATCAGAAAGGAAAACTAGTCACTGAAGCACCTATCACAGAAGAGGAATAGTCACTGGTACAATTACTGATGAAGCCCAGGCACTGGGGCACCTATCACACAGGAGGGCCTTTTACTGGACCAACAATTACTGAGGAGGCCCAGTCACTGTGGTACTCATCACAGGGGAGGATAGTCACTGGGGCATTCATTACTGAGTAAATCCAATTGTTGGGATTCCTATCACAGAGGAGTGTTATTCACTGGAGTACTAATTACAGAGGAGGGTCAGTTATTTGGTCAACCAACCACAGAGGATGTCCTCACACTGGTGTCCCAAATATGGAGGAAAATCACTGACTGGGTCACCCATTACAGAGGAAGGTCACTTGGTTACCCATTACAGATAAGACAACTTCACCAAGACATCTAAAACAGAGTAGGGGCCAGTCAATGCTGCATCTATTAGAGAGGAGATTTGTCACTGTGGCACCCACTAAAGGGCGATCCAATTATGGTGTGCAGATCACATAAAAGGGCTAGTTTCTGGTATACAAATAACAGATGAAGTTCAGCCGCTGAGATTCTGATTACAGAGAAAACCAGTCACTTGAGGACCATTCACAGAAAAGGGACAGTCAATGAGGCACCAAATATACAGGTGGGATAGTCTCTGAGGTATCTATTACAGTAGCAGACTAGTTACTGGTGCATCCATCACAGAGGAAGGGCAGTCACTAGAGAACACATAATAGAGGAGGTAAATTACTGCAGATGTCGTTACAGAGGAGGGCAAGTGATGAAAACACTGCTCATAGAGGGAGTGCTAGTCAATGGGATACATATCACACTGGAAAACTAGTCACTGTGGCACCTATGGCAGAAAAGGTTATTTACTTGGTCAACAATCCCATAGGAGTGCAAGTCACGGGGGAACCCAACACAAAGAGGACTCATTACTGGGCCATGCATCATACAGGAGAGTCATTCACTGGATAACTTATGATAGTAGAGGACTAGTCTTTAGGGCATTCATTATGATGGAAGCCTAGTTGCCAGTTATCCAATAACAAAAAATGATCAGACACTGTGACACTCATCCCAGAGAAGGCCCATTAACTGCAGTACTCAACACAGAGTTGTGCTAGCTATGGGACACCCATAAAAGAGAAGGGCAATGCACTGGGGCAACCATCACAGAAGGCCACTACTTACTGAAGCATCAGTCACAGAGGTGACCCAGTCACTGGGCCAAAATCACAAAGGAGAGCCAGAAACTGAATCACCCTTCACAGAGGAGGTCTAGTCACTGGGTCAAACATCACAGAAGATTGTCAATCATTGACACACCTGCCATGATGAGGGAGACTCACTGAAATACCAAATGCTCAAAAGGGTGTCTCTTTACTCAGGAAAAGTGCAAGGCACTTGTGAAGCTATTAATAGAAGCCCCAGTTACTGGGCACCGATCACAGAGGAGGCCCTTCACGGAGAAGCCCATCAAATATGAAGGCCAGCAACTCTGGCAATCATAACAGAGGATGTGCAATAACTGAAGCACATATCCGAGAGGAAGGTTAGTCACTTAGGCACCCACACCAGTCCAGTGACATTCCAGTCATTGGGGCACCCATTAGGATGAGGTCAAGTAACTAGGGAACCAATCAAAAGGAGCTACAGTCATTGAGGCACCCATCACAAAGGAGGGGCAGTCATCGAGGCATCCAACACAGATGAGTGCAAGTCACTGGGGCACACATCACAGAAATGGGTCTATTACTGGGACATAAATCATGAAGGAGAGCAAGTCACTTTATCTCCCAAGATACAAGAGGGATTTTCACTAAAGAATTTGTTATGGACCTTGTGAGGAGAAGCATGTGGACTGCAGGAGGCTGGGTCACCCCGGGAGCGGGATGGCTCAGCAGAGGCGACTGGGGTAGTGGAATTTTCTCTCTCCAGAGCTTCACTTAATAACTTTGAAACTGTCCACTGGTCTCGCATCCTGAATATGAACCTCCTCCTCTCCTTCTACCTGCTCAGGTTGCTTGTCAGTAGCAGACAAGATCAACTACTCAGGACTGGATTGTGGTCCAGAGGAAATATACTGAGAGCACAAACTTCAGAGGGACCTGATGAGTGCTGAGTTCCAGGCGCACCACCCCCTACCCTTATCCAGCAGTGGGACAAAGGGTGTGGCCAGAAAAGGGAGAGGAAGAATTCCACAGAGATCAGTGGTGAGTCTGGGCTGACACAATCCCCCTCCTTTCCAACAATCATCTGAACGTCAAACCCACATGGCTGAGCCACGAGTGAGAGGGACAAACCCAAAGGGAGCCTGGACACCAGTAGCAATAAGAGAACCCCATGCCAGTATAGACTTGGCTGGGACAATCCTCATGAGGGTACATACCTGGTGAAGAGACTATCCTGTATCTCCCCACCAGAGATCTCCCTGACCATATGAGAGTGGGAAGGGAGGACTACAACCCACCCACCTCCACTGCCCCTCCTCCTTCCCTGCTTCGTTCCCTGAGAGAGGGAAAGAGGTGACTCTGCAGGAGACATCTGATTAGAGAAGCAATTACAGAGCTTACCACAAGAGTTTAGAAGTTCTTTGTCTTTTTTAAAAAAATTTTGATCTGTTTCTTTTTTCTGACATTTTCAATTATTTTTAACTTTTAAAATTTTCTGACTGTTAGTTCATCTATTTTTAACATTTTTTTGTGCATGAATGTGTATGTGAGACTTTGACCTGCATCTCCTTCCAAATTTTCTTTTTTTTTCTTTCTTTCTTTCTGATTTTATTTGTCATCCTCTGTTTAAGTGTCTATCTGAATGATTGAGTGTTCATCTTTTGATTTTGCTGTTGATTTTTGCTCTTTTGTTCTTCTGGGGTTTTCAATATTCATTTTTTATAATTTAAGGGGTGTGTCAATATATGTGTGAGGATTCCATCTGAATACCCCCTTTTTTCTCTATTTTCTTTTTTCTTATTCTTCCCCCTTCGGTCTTTTCATTTTTCTTCTCTACTCACTTTGTATCAGAAATGTGTGTGTGTGTGTGTGTGTGTGTGTGTGTGTGTGTGTGCACGCGCGCGCTTCATTTTCTTGGGGCTTTCTGTTGTTGTGGTTTGTTTTATCTTGCTTTGTTGTTATTGAAGATAGTTTTGTAGTCTGCGTTGGTTTCTTTTTTGCATCATTATATAGAATGGTGGTGGAGAGTGGATCTCAGGTAAAACATACCACAATAACTGAACATTTTAATTTGCAAGTAGCATCTGACTCCTAATACACCTTCATTCACTTTACATGGATTTCAAAAATTGCAAGACAGCAAAGCTCCCCATCCACCATTTTATTTCAAAATAGAACAAATCCAGAGCCCAGTTCATGGAAGAATAGAGGACTGACCAAACATCAGAAGAGAAATCCTCCCCTACTGACACTGAATAACAGAACTAAAGAAGAAAACAAGAGATATTTCACAAAATGAGGAATAGTCAAAGGAAGACCTTAGGTAATTCCAAGTCAGCCAAAAGACAAAACTCCTGAGATATCAGACCTTGGTTCCTAAACAATGGAAGTCACCAACGATTGGCCACAGAAAGTGATAGGGATGAAGGAATGGTTGGAAAGAATGCATAAGGTTCAAGAAAGACAGGATGCAACACTAAAAGAATTTGTAAAAGATTCTGGCAATAAAATTTTTCTTCCAATAAATAAATAACAAGACGACAAGCATAGAATGAAGATTTCATCTAGTTGAAGACAGAATCTCAGAACTTGAAGACCAGAACATGAAATTAGCCTGATCTGTAAAAAACATAGAAAGAAGATTCAAAAACAAAGAACAAAGCCTACAAGAGATGTGTGATTATATCAAGAGTCTGAGCCTACACTAATTGGTATCCCAGAAGAAGCAATGGAAAATGAGAACAACTTGGAGTAAGTATTTCAGAAAGTAATACAAGAAAACATTCCCCATCTCACCAGAGATGTGGCCAACCAAATACAAGAGGTACAGAGAACCACCACAAGACACCAAATATAAAGACCAACACCTAGACACATTGTAATTCTTCTACACAAAACTGGGCACAAAAGAAAAAATTCTCAAGGCAGCAAGAGAGAAAGGACAGACTACCTACCCGGGAAAACCAATCAAAATAGCAGCAGCAGATCTATCATTCAAAACACTACAAGCAAGATGGGACTGGAGCACTCTATTCTAAGTCCTCAAAGAAATTCAATTTCTACCAAAAATTACCTACCCAGTCAAGCTCAGCTTCATCAGTGATGAAGAATTAAAATCTTTCCCAGAATCCAATCCCTAAGAGATTATGAAGCTTCCATACCAGCTCTACAGGAGACACTTAAAAAGGTATTAAGTGCAGAAGAAAGAGGAAAAACATCACCATAAACTTCCAAAGAGAACAAAAGAGCACAGAATCAACAGAGAATACAGTGCAACAGGAAACTTGAAAAAACACGTATACATTAACCTCAAAGCCAAAATAAAACAAGCAAGCAAAGAACTTTAAAAGAACCTCATGAAAGGGATAAGCAACCACATTCCAATAATCACCCTGAATGTGAATGAACTAAATGCACCACTGAAAAGAGACATAATGGTGGACTGGATAAGAAACCATAACCCCATTATTTGCTGCATCCAGGAGACTCATCTCACTACAAGGGAGGCACACAGACTTAAAGTTAAAGGATGGAAAACGATGTTCCAGGCAAATGTATCACGAAAGAAGGCAGGTGTTGCAATCTTAATGTCAGATAAAGCAACATTTAAACTATCAAAAATTAAATATGATGCAAAAGGACATTACAGAATGATAAAAGGTTCAATCCATCAGCAAGAAGTATCAATTCTTTTTTTTTCTTTTTTTTTGAGTTGGAGTCTCACTCCATCACCCAGACTGGAGTGCGGTGGCCGCTCCCAGCCACTGCAGCCTAGGCCTGCTGGGTTCTGGCAATCCTTCCGCCTCAGCCTTTCAAGTAGCAGGAACTACAGGTGTGTGCTACCATGCCTGGCTGATTTTTTTATTTTTATTGTAGAGATGAGGCTTCGCCAAGTTGCCCAGGCAGGTCTCAAACCCATGGTCTCAGGCAATTCACTCACCTCAGCCTCCCAAGTCACGGGATTACAGGCTGAGCCACCGAGCCCTGCTAGGAGTATCAATTCTAAACATACATACACCCAACACAGGAGCAGCAGCATTTATAACACATCTACTATATAAACTAAAAAAGATATTGATCTAACACTATTATGCAAGGGGACTTGAATACCCCACTGACAGCCCTAGATAGATCACTGAAGCAAAAAATAAACAAGGAGATCCACAACCTAAACCTGGCACTGACCAAATGGACTTAATAGATACCTACAAATTATTCCACACAACAAACACAGAGTATACATTCTGTTCATCACCACATGGAACATACTCCATGATCAATCAAATCATTGGCAATAAATCATAAGTAAATTCCATAAGGTTGAAATCTTGTCATGCACCTTCTCATCCCACAGTGGAATAAAATAAATATCAAAACCAACAACATTTCTCCAAGGCCCACAAAGACATGGACACTAAACAGCATGATGCTGAACAATGACTGGGTCAGCACTGAAATCAAAGAAGAAATTGAAAGAGTTCTGGAAACAGATAAAATGGAAGAAACATCTTACCAAAACATCTGGTATATCATGAAATAAGTTTTAAGAGGGGAATTTTTGTCTCTATGTGCACACATCAATAAAATGGAAAGATCATAATTGGAGAGCCTAATCAATCACCTAAGAGAGCTAGAAAGAGAAGACCACCAAAACCCCATCTTTAGCAGAAGAATCCAAATCACAAAAATAAGAGACCCAAAATGGGACAAAAAGGACACAAATATCATAGAAAACATCAAAACAATATATACTGGTTCTTTTTTTATCAATATTTTTTATTATGATTTTGTGGGGTACAGTTAAGGGTTAGGTGGACAATTACATTTCATTCAGGCACCCTGTTGATAAGAGGTGTTTCCCCATCCCCAGACAGATATTTGCGACTGTTAATCCCATCCCCCTCCCCCCATAGTTTCCCAGTACCGTCAGTCATTTTCTTATAGTATTACATTGGATGTTCAAGGTCCATTATATGAGTGAGAACATGTGATACTCGGATCTTTGTTTCTGTGAGAGGTCACTCAGTATTATAGACTCTAGTTCCATCCAGGTTGCTGCGAAATTCATGATTTTGTTCTTTTTTATGGCTACATAGTATTCCATCGTGTATATGTACAAATCCATTTTTTTAATCCAGACCTCTTTTGATGGGCAGCATGGTTGTTTCCAGGTTCTTGCTATTGTGAACAACGCTACGATGAACATACGTGTGCAGGTATCTTTTTTATAGAATGATTTGAGGTCTTCAGGGTATATTCCCAGTAGGGGGATTGCGGGGTCATATGGAAGGTCGATTTTTAGAGCTTTTAGGAATCGCCACACTGCTTTTCACAGAGGTTGCACTAGTTTACACTCCCACCAACAGTGTAGACATATGTTGGATCTTTAAAAAAATTAAGAAGATTGATGGGCTCCTAGCCAAAATGACCAAGAAAAAGAGAAAAAACCTAAATAAAATCAGAAATACAAAAGATCAAATCACAACTGACCACAAAGAAATACAAAGAATTATCAGAGATTACTATGTACACTATATGAAACAAACCTGATAACTTAGATGAAATGGAGGACTTTATGACATCACAAAACCTCCCCATGTTAAATCAAAGAGACATTGAGACACTAAATAGACCAATAACAACCCAGGAAACTGTCATAGGAAAACTACCTACCAAAAAAGCCCTGGACTGGATGGCTTTTCAGGTGAATTCTACAAAACATAAAAAGTGGAGATGATACCAAACCTACTAAAAGAGTTTCAGGCAATAAAGACGGAATTCTCCCCAAGTTATTTTATAAAACTAACATCGAATTGATACCCAAACAGGGTAGCGTTCCAACAAAGAAAGAGAATTACAGGCCAATACTCCTTTTGAATATAGATGCAAAAATCCTAAACAAAATTCTAGCAAATTGGATCCAAAAGCACATCTCAAAAATCATCCACCATGATCAAGGAGGCTTCATCTCCAGGAAACAGGACAGGTTCAGCATTCGCAAGAACATAAATGTCATTAAATACATCAACAGATGGAAAAACAAGAACCACATGATTATCTCATTAGATGCAGAAAAACTTTTGATAAAATCCAGCATCCCTTCTTGATAAAATCCCTCAAACATCTAGGTATAGAAGGAACATACTTCAAAATATTAAGTGCCATCTACAATAAACCCATAGCTAACGTATTGGTAATGGACAGAAACTAGAAACATTTTTCCTGAAAACTGGAGCAAGACA
>NW_006963402.1:0-498 GCF_000164805.1 Carlito syrichta
GGTCGAGTGGCACTGGTTCCACAGCAGAGAGATGGATGTATAAACTGCTGCATTGCTTTCTTCAATTTGTATACCCTCGAGTCCTCATCTGCATGACATGCTTTGTTAGAGACATTAACTGTAGTTTGGGAGCAAGTGTGTATGAATAAAGACAATGCCCGTTTCTGCATGTGCCTGGCCTCGTTTGTGTCCCTTCCCAGCACTGCAACAACTGTTCACTGGGCACACTGGACACTGAACACCCTCCACAGATCATCACGGCTCTCCACTTAAAGTCATTTTCTTTTTCTTAAAACATTTCATGCTTTGAATCAGCCCACGCAAACAGTAACTGGCATAAAGTTGTGGCTTGTCATTCATTCATTCATTCATCTACCATCACTGAGCACCTGCTGGGGGTGGGAGTCGCCCAGGCCCTAGGGACACAGTGGCCCTGCCTGGGACGCTTACATTCTTTCCCCCACCCCCAAGGGCAGGGGACACAGCCACAGATGAGGA
>NW_006963403.1:0-394 GCF_000164805.1 Carlito syrichta
CTTTGAGTGGTTGGGGATGGCTGGGCATCTCATGCCTGTCTCCTCAGCACTGGGGAGGCTAAACCAGGGGGATGGCTGGAGCCTGGAGGCTTGAAACCAGGTGGACACCATAGTAAGCACCTATCTCGACCCCCAGCAAAACCCAGAAAATCATGGGTGAGGGCTGGCCTTGGTGGGAGGTTCACCTCCAGTCTAGAGTTCAAGATCAGGTGGGAAGACCAAGATGTCAACCAGATCGAAAGTCTGTGACCATAGCAGTTTGGGAGACTGAGTCAAAGAGGATGACCTGAGTTGGGTAATTTGAGAACAGTATGGAAAACCAAGTGAGGAAATAAAAAAAAAGAAAGAAGGAAGGAAAGAAAGAAAGAAATTCATTCTCCTGCAAAACTTCTGC
>NW_006963404.1:0-492 GCF_000164805.1 Carlito syrichta
TATCAACTGATTTTTGGCAGAGTAGACAAAAACATACACAGGGAAAGAAAATCCTATTCAACAAACTGTGCTGGCAAAATTGGATGGATACATGCAAAAAAATGAAACTTGATCCTTATGTTTTCCCATATACAAAAATTAACTCAAGATGGATTAAAGATTTAAAAGTAAGACCTGAAACCATAAAAATCCTGGAATAACTAAAATAAAATGAACTAAAATAAAATTACATGTAAGTATGACTTAATTAAACTAAAAAGACTCTGCACAGAAAAGAAATAATCAATAAAGAGTCAACCTACAGAATGGGAGAAGATATTCACAAACTGTACATCTGACAGAGGATTAATATCCAGAATTTACAAAGATCTCAAACAAATCAGCAAGAAAAAAGCAAATAATCCCATTCAAAAGTGGGCAATTGGCATGAACAGACACCTCTCAAAAGAATATACAAATAACTAACAAACATATGAAAAAATACAGAATATC
>NW_006963405.1:0-759 GCF_000164805.1 Carlito syrichta
ATTTGTTGCTGGTACGAAGGCAAATGATACAGCTACTTGAAAACAGTGTGCAGTTTTTAATCAAGCTAAATAGTAGTTGTCCCTGTATGTATTTACCTGACTGATTTGAAATGTATGCCCATGAAAAAATCATGTTTACAAATAAATATTGTATAATTATTCTTAATAATACAAATTGGCACCAACTAAGATGCTGTCAGTATAAACTAACTGTGATACATCTATATAATGGAGTGGCTAAAAGGAATGAGCTATCAAGTCATGGAAATACACTGATGTAGTAGCGTAAATGCATATTGCCAAGTGAAGGAGCCAGTCTGAATGTATGGAGCCAGTCTGAATGTATGTTTGATTTGTATGACATTTTGCAAAGGCTGAACTTGAAAGTAAAGAGATCAGTGGATTCTGAGGATTCAGAGGGAAGAAGAATTAAATGAGTTATGTATAATGAGATTTTTAGGCTGACTAAATATTCTGTATTAGACTGTAATTGTGAATTTGCAATGCTATGAATTTGTTAACACCCACAGAACTATGAAGCATGAGAGCATTAATATATGCAAATTTAAAAAAATAATTCAGGAGTTTGTTTGGAGTTTTCTTTTTCCTTTTTTTCTTTTTGAGTTGGAATCTCACTCCGTCACCAGACTGGAGTGTAGTGGCACGTTCCCAGTCACCGCAGCTTCGACCTGCTGGGCTCTGGTGATCCTTCCGCCTCAGCCTTCCAAGTAGCTGGAACTGCAGGCGTGCGCTACCATG
>NW_006963406.1:0-1333 GCF_000164805.1 Carlito syrichta
TAACTAGCTGACAGCTAGCTGACTCAACTGCTTACCTAACTGACTTCACTGACTGACTTAACTAGTTATCCAGCTGACTTAACTACCTGAATTAAAGAGTTAGCTAAGTATTTAACTAGCTGAATAACTAGCTGACTTAACTAATTACATAATTAATTAGGTGGAAGACTTATGTAGCTGACTTAACTAGTTAGCTAACTAGTGAGCTAGTTGACTTATATAGCTGACTTAGCTAGCTAGGTGGTTAGCTAGCTACTTAGCTAGCTGACTTAACTAGTTGGCTAATGAGATAGCTAGCTGATTTAACAAGTCGGTTAACCAGTTAACTAACTGTTTTAACTAGTTGGTAAACGAATTAACTGGCTGATTTTGCTAGTTGTATAACAAGTTAGCTGGGTTACTTAACTTATTGACTGATGAGTCTCCCGAATATTTAGCTGGTTTAACACATTGACTGTCTACTCGGCCAAACTATTACCTGGCTTAACAAGGTAGCCCACTAGTTGACTGACTAGTTAGCTGGGTCAAGGAGTTGACTGACGAGTTCACCCACTAGTTAGTACGATTAACTAGTAGGCTGGCTGGTTTCCTGACCTAACTAGTCGACTGACTATTTGGCTGGCCTATTAGACCTCCTAGTTAGCAGAGCTAACTTCTCAGCTGACAAGTTGGCAGCTTTGTCGGCCGATTGGTTGGCCAAAATATCTAGTTGGCCAGCTAGTCGGTCGACTGCTTAGCTGACTTAACTACTCGGCCGGTGAGTTAGTCAACTGGTCAGCTGAATAAACTAGTTGACTGGTGAGTGAGCCAACTTGTCAGTTGACTTAACTAGTCAGCCAGCGAGTGAGAAAACTGGTCAGCTGACTTAACTATTCGGCTGGCAAGTGAGCTGACTGGTCAGCCGAGTTTAGTTGGTTGGCGAGTGAACTGACTGGTCAGAAGACTTAACTAGTTGACCAGCGATTGAGTCTACTGGTGAGCCAACTTAACTAATCAGCTGTCAAGTGAGTCGATGGGTGAGCTGCCTTAACTAGTCATCCAGCGAACTAGCTGACAAGTGAGCTGACTTAACAAGTCGGCTGGTGAGCAAGACAACTAGTTAGCTGACAGATTGGCCTGCAAGTGAGCCAACAAGTAATTGAGTTGATGGCAGGTGAGCGAGCTGAATAATTTGCTGACCGGTTGGCAGGAAAGTGAGCCAAATACTTAGTTGACCTGATGGAAAGGGAGCGAGCCCACTAGTTATCTCATCAGTTGGTTGAGTGGCTAGCCTATTAGTTAGTTAAGTAATTAGCTGATTTGCTAGCTGACAACTAGCAAGCTGACTAGCTAG
>NW_006963407.1:0-2651 GCF_000164805.1 Carlito syrichta
TCTGGGCTTCCAATTAGAATCACATGCCAGGTTGAATTTAATTTAGAAATATAAGGCTTATTCTGAATATGTAGGTGTGACTGGTGATGTGGCTTGTCCAGATAATCTCAACTGAGAAGAAATGCCAGAGAAGGAGGAGGAAATGGCTGATAAATGTGTCCCAGGTCAGGGGCTGTGCCCACTTTTCCTACTGGAATATGATTTGACAGCTTGCACAACTTTACTTCTCTGCTTCTGATGGTCCTCCCTAATGGACTTCTTTAAATAGGGTTTGTTCATGTGATAGTCAAAGGTTATGGAAAACACTTCTCCCAACATGGCAGAGCCTTCTCTCTGTTGTTCATTCATGCTGCCTAGCCACCATAAACTGTTCTCACCATTAATTTATGACCTGTAGTATTAAGAACATTTCCTTGTGGCTGTGGAACATGGAAAGGCATAGATACTTAAGATTCCCATCGGAGATGGGGTAGATTCTCATAAAATTGAAGGATGAGAACATGTACTATTAAGGTTCCATCTGGTTACTCCATCAGCTCCATGTAGAACACAGTTAATAAAATGCACGTGTAAACAGGATGGCAGTTACTTCCCAGAACAACCAAGGAAGGTCTGAATAAAGAATAGTTAGGCTGGGCTTGGTGGCTAAGCCTGTAATCCCAACAGTTTGGAGGTTTAGGTGAGTGAACTGCCTGAGCCGGTTGGTTTGAGACTGGCCTGGGCAAGTTAGTAAGACCTTGTCTCTACAATAAATCAAAATCAGCTGGGCATGGTAGCCCATGCCTGTAGCATTGGAAGGCCGAGGTGGAAAGATCACCAGAGCCCAGCAGGTCATCACTGTGGTGGCCCTGAGCATGCCACTACCCTCTGGCCTGGGGAACAGAATGAGATGCAACCCTCAAAAAAAAAAGCTGTAGCAATGCCATTAAACACACTGGCATTAGACAAGTTGGTGGAAGTGTTCTGAGCCTGAAGATTGCTTTTGACTTCTTTTGTTAACAGAGCCCCTTTACAACAGGTCATTCAAACTAAGGCAAATGGTGGAGCAGATTTTTTATCATATATCCACATTTTTAGAGAAATAAAAATGTAAGTCATCAGATAGAAACTCACGTGTCTTGACAACAAGCTACACCAAGTGCCCCAACTCTCCTGCCTTTTCTCCATCCACTTCACCTGTTTGGTCTATGCTTCCTCAGACAGCGAGACCAGATCCTCTTCTTCCATCTCATCCTCAAATAATTCCTTTTGTTCCAACAATGTCCTTTCCTATTTAAGGCACACATTCACACAAAAAAATTAAACTGCCTCTTCTTTAGCTGTCATACTCATAGCTTTAGGGTGGTATCTTTGTGTACTTCATTCAGTGTAAACAGAACACAAAAGTATGTGCACTGTATAGTAACACTAACAGAAACACAAAGGGTACATACTAATATATAAGTATTTACAATAGTTAGGATTCAGAATAGTATGTCTTATAATATTTCTTCATTAAAATAATCAAAATGACCCATAACTTAAAAAGCAAGGAAAAAAGAAAAAACAACCTTATAAAAAGAATCACTAGATCCAACATTTCATAAGTTACTCAACAGTAAGTGGTCATAATTTAGTTACAGTCTTGAGTAAGGTAGAATAGATTAACACTAGTGGCAGCACAATTTATTGTGTGGATAACAACTGCTAATGCTTTATAAACAATTCTGTTTATTAAAACAAATTGTTTACATAGCATAAACACTCCCAAGTTCCCTGTATGCTCATGTTCAAGCATTTCTATTCTTCGGATAGTGTTATCCATGTATGAAGAGCTTTCTTCAGTTTTCAAAAGTGAATCTGACTTTTTACTAACAAACTTACAATATATACATTTTAAGAGAGTAATTATCTTGACTCTGTTGTCAATGAAAATATCTCTATAAATCAGCCAGGTGTGGTAGCGCATGCATGTAATTGGAAACTGAGGCAGAAGGATCACCGGAGCCCAGCAGGTGAGGCTGTGGTGGCTGGGAGTGGTCACTGCACTCCAGTCTGGGTGAACGAATGAGACTCCAACTCAAAAAAAAAAAAATCTCGTATTTATACCATATAAAATTGCTCTATGGCTTATAAATATTGATAATATGAAGATGCTGCATCAAGATATTAACAGTCTGGCTTTGCCAGGCTCGGTGGCTCAGCCTGTAATTCCACACCTTTGGGAGGCTGAGGTGAGTGGATTACCTGAGCCCAAGGGTAAGAGACCTGCCTGGGCAGCGAGACGTCATCTCTACAATAAATAAAAAAATCAGTTAGTCATGGTAGCGCATGCCTGTAATTCCGGCTACTTGGAAGGCTGAGGTGGAAGGATCACTGGAGCCCAGCAGGTCAAGGCTGAGGTGGCCAGGAGTGGCCACTGCACTCCAGTCTAGGTGAGAGAGTGAGACTCCAACTCAAAAAAGAAAATAGTCTGGCTTTATTTGCTGCTAATATGTAGTAGTAAGACAAAAGATTTCTAAAACTCCCAATATTCCTTTGCTATTTATTCCAGTGGCAAAATATGTTATCCTAGGCACTCACCTCATGTGGAACTTACAATTGCATCTGTAAAATTTTAATCTGAATATTTTTTATTTTTTAATTTTTTTGAGTTGGAGTCTCACTCTGTC
>NW_006963407.1:3216-9955 GCF_000164805.1 Carlito syrichta
ATATATATAGATAGACACTCATATGTCAACCAAGTATTGAATAGGAGGTAAAGGTTTTGTCACATTCTTCTCATTTGTATGACTTCTCCTCAGTATGGATTCTCTTATTCCAACAAGTCAAAAATGAGAGCAAACAGCTTTACTACATTCTTCACATTTGTAGGGTTTCTCCCCAGTATGCACCTTGATGTGTCGAGCAAGCTTTGAACGTGAGTAAAAGGCTTTGCCACATTCTTCACATTTGTGGCATTTCTCGCCAGTATGAATGATTGTATGACCAGTAAATCCAGTCTTAGAGTGAAAGGCTTTGCCATAGTGTTCACATTTGTAGCCTTTCTCTCTCATATGGATGGTCTTATGTCCCGATAATTGTTTATGAAAGCAAAAGGCCTTGCCACATTCTTCACATTTGTAAGGTTTCTCTCTCGTATGAATCTTCATATGTCTAACAAGTGCTGCATTAGAGGAAAAGGGTTTGCCACATTCTCCACATTTGTAGTATTTTTGTCCAGTATGGATGGTCTTATGTCCAGCAAATCCATTCTGAGACCGAAAGGCCTTGCCACATTCTTCACACTTGTAGGGTTTTTCTCCCGTATGGATTCTCAGATGTTCTAGAAGCTTAAAGTACGTATGAATGGCTTTGCCACATTCCTTACATTTGTAGCGTTTCTCTCCAGTATGAATGGTCGTATGAACAGCAAATCTACTCTGAGAGCAAAAGGCTTTGCCACATTCTTCACATTTGTACCGTTTCTTTCCAGTATGGATGTTCTTATGTTCAGCAAATCCTTTCTGAGAGCGAAAAGACTTGCCAAATTCTTCACATTTGTAGGGTTTTTCTCCAGTATGGGTTCTCTGATGTTGTATAAGGCCTAAGTACTAATTAAAGGCTTTGCCACATTCTTCACATTTGTAGCATTTCTCTTCATCATGGATGGCCTTATGTCCAGTAAATCCTCCACGAGAGTGAAAGGCCTTGTTACATTCTTCACATTGGTAGGGATTTTCTCCAGTATGAATTCTCTGATGTTCTATAAGTCTTGAGTATGGATAAAAGGTTTTGCCACATTCTTTACATTTGTAGGGTTTCTCTCCACTATGGGTCACCATATGTTGAGTAAGGTATGAACGAGTGTGAAAGGCTTTGCCACATTCTTCACATTTGTAGGGTTTCTCTCTAGTATGGATCATTTTATGTTGAGTAAGTTCTGAATGAGAGCGAAAGGCTCTGCCACATTCTTCACATCTGTAGGGCTTCTCTGTAGTATGGATCATTTTATGTCGAGTAAGTTCTGAATGAGAGTGAAAGGCTTTGCCACATTCTTGACATTTGTAGGGTTTCTCTCGAGTATGGATCATTTTATGTCGAGTAAGTTCTGAATGAGAGCGAAAGGCGTTGCCACATTCTTCACTTTTAAAAGTTCTCTCTGAGCCGGGCTCGGTGGCTCAGCCTGTAATCCCGCACCTTTGGGAGGCTGAGGTGAGTGGATTGCCTAAGCCTGCAGGTTCGAGACCCACCTGGCCAACTTGGCGAGACCTCATCTCTACAATAATTAAAAAAAAATTAGCTAGGCATGGTAGCGCATGCCTGTAGTTCCAGCTACTTGGGGTGGCTGAGCGGAAGGATCGCTGGAGCCCAGCAGGTCGAGGCTGCGGTGGCCAGGAGCGGCCACTGCACTCCAGTCTGGACGACAGTGTGAGAGACTCCAACTCAAAAAAAAAAAGTTCTCTCTGCAATATGGATTCTTTCATGTCTATTTAGACAAGATGATTTCCTAAACACTTTCCCATCTACATTGTGCACATTTCCTCTAATATTCTTTTGATGTTGGCTACATTTTGAGGACTGGTTATATGTTTTGCCATATTCATGTTTATAAGCCATTTCAGAAATATGCATATTCTGGTGAATAATAAATTGGGAGTGTTGATGAAAGACTTTTCCACATTTGCTACATTTGTAATGGTTATATGCAATAGAACATCCTTTCTGCCCTTCACCCTCATGGACACTTTCCCAAGATTTTTTTAATATTATGCTTTGTGCCCTGGTAAAATTGCTCAGTCCAGATTCCTGTAGGATTATGCTTGGAAACTTCCATAAACTGGGATATCACAATGCAAGAAACAGAAGACACATTTGTCCCTAGAGTTATTGGGACTTCTGAACCACATGAGAAGAACTCTACTACCCAGGGCATAAACGGAACTTTTTAAATGACTTAAAATATGGATCTTTAGAAAAGTGCCCGGATTTTCTCAAATTCCCCAAAGCAATGGAAGAGCAGTCAGATCACGCAGTCCATCACAAGACATGAGGAGAATTTTGGCTCTCACTGTGCATGTGCTGGAAGTGCAATGAATAAGAGAAGATTAAAGAGCATAGCCATCACAAGGAGATGTCTCTCTGTGACAGCAAGAGAAACCTTACGATTTCAAAAATTATTCTCATTGGAGTAAAATTTCCCAATCCACATTTCAAAGTCTGGCTTCTTCTTGAACATTTGGATCTCTCATCTGTGTCACCTAGCCATGTATTCCCACCAGAGTATATGGAGATTGTCTTCTCTCCCTTTATATTCTAGGGCTCTTTCTTTTCTCCAGAAAGCTGACCAGATGTGGCTGGGAGGCTGTCTAGCATATGGTCTCCTCCTCCCCAGAACAGCACAGTGGGCTCAGAAGAAAACTCCCAATGCTCCACATCTCTTTCTGGAGAGACCTAGAAGAATGCGTCATGTTTTTGAAGTCTTGCCTTTGTGTGGAGATGTCTATTGACTGGGTTTTCTCACCCTAAAGTGGAATACTGAAGAAAATGATGGTGTATTGTGGATGACAGGTTTGTGTCTAATAAGAAGAAAGGCGAATGCCTGTTACAGCAACAGAAAAGCTGCAATACCACACACAGTATACAGGGGAAGCAAAAGATAATGGGATCTGAAAATGAAACAGAGGACTTGAACTCAGAAAATGTACAAGTCTAGAATCAACACATCCTGAGGTGTTGTTTGAGAAGCACCCAGAACCTACAGCCTAGTTGATCAAGCTGAGCCATTCCTTCTAAAAAGTCAGACTATAAATTACTGGAATAGGTGGGTATATTTTAAGTGTTCAAATATTTATATAAACATACCTCATTTGAAGAACAAAATAAATATTATATATTCACCCTAAAGAAATGAAGACCTGTGCATTATTTGACAAAATTCAAAATAATCATCTTAAACACACTCAATAAGTAGAATAGAAACACAAACAGGTAAAAACTAGAAAAATGTCATATGAAGAAATTCATAAATACCAATAGAGAGTAAAACTATAAAAAAGAATTTGGCCAGGCTCAGTGGCTCAGTCCAAAATCCCAGCACTTTGGGAAGCCGAGGTGAGTGGATTGCCTGAGCCGGTGGGTTCAAGACTAGCCTGGGCAACTTGGCAAGACATCATCTCTACAATAAATAGAAAAAATCAGCTGGACGTAGTAGTCTACACCTGTAGTTCTGGCTACTTGGAAGGCTGAGGTGGAATGATTGCAGGACCCCAGCAGTTTGACGCTGGGGTGGCGATACTCCAGCCTGGGCAACAGAGTGAGACTCTAAAAATAATAATAATAAAACTATGATGGTGAAGAACACAATCACTGAGTTAGAAATATTCACTCAAGGGCCATAATACTCTTAATGAAGTAGAAATAGTGAGAAAATTAAAAATGTATCATTTATAAATATTGAGTCAGCGAAACAAAATGATAAAAATAATGTAAAATGTATACAGCCTATGGGGCTCATTCAACACCATCAGTGATACCAATATCTTGATGACAGGATGCAACAATATATTATTTCAAAATACTTTTGATCCTTCATTGTCCCAGATCTGGAAAAACTGTCATTGAAAAATAAGGTATAAAAAAAAATAAAAATAAGGGAATAATAAAGACTTACCAAGATAAGCAAAACTAGAGGGCGTGTGTCTGCACTAAAACAGTCCTACAAGAAATGCTCAAGGGAATTTTTCTCTTGAAAAATGAATCAATGCTGAACAGCATCATTAAACCATATAAAAAAAAGGAAAACTCTATTAAAGATAGCTGCAGCTGGGCTCGGTGGCTCAGCCTGTAATCCCACGCCTTTGGGAGGCTGAGGTGAGGGGACTGACTGAGCCCGCGGGTTCAAGACCCGCCTGGGCAGCGAGACCTCATCTCTACAATAAATCAAAAATCAGCCGGGCATGGTAGCACATGCCTGTAGTTCCGGCTACTTGGAAGGCTGAGAGGGAAGGCTCGCCGGAGCCCAGTGGCCACTGCACTCCAGTCTGGGTGACAGAGTGAGACTCCAACTCAGGAAAAAAAAAAAGATAGCTGCATAATCAAATAGTAAATGTTGCCATCACAAAGATAGTGTATAAATGCTCATAATCTGCTACAGAATATTGGAAAACATAAAATTTACACACATCTTTGTTAACAGACACACAATATAAAATGATTGTTACATTAATAAAGGGAGAGAAGATGTAAAGAGGTAGAGTGCCTGTATGCAATTAAAGGTAACTTGTTATCACAGGAACATATCTTGGTGTAACTTTAAGATGTGTTATGTAGCCTCCATTTGTCACAGAAATTGCAAGGAAAATGCCCATAAAAGGCACACAAATGGTAATGAAAAAGTAATCAAGGCATGTTACCACCAAAGAAAACAACCAAAAAATAACACAAAGAAATTCTATGAGGGGGGAAAAATGGTGACAAAGCTATAGGAAACACAGAAAACAACTTTAAAGTGGAGATACTAAGGCCTTTTCCTTTTAATAATTGCTTTAAATATAAATTCTCCAAACACATTAATCTGTAAAAATGGATGATGCATTAACAAAAATCAAGATCTAATGCACATACTAACAGTTCTGTGTGTAGAGAACATCCGACAAAGTTAGTCTTGGTACCAAAAATATACCAGTGGCTATATAGTACCATAGTATAATAGGTTATAAGTTTCACAGAGATAATAAATAAAAAATAAACAAAAAAATAAACAAAAAATCACACGATTGAAAATTGAGCACAAATGCACATTTTTGAAAGCTCAAAACTTAAAAATTCATATGCAGGGGCCTTACTGTATGAATAGTACCAAACCCCCACCCCCAGGATCACAACTTTATATTCAACAAAACACATGGGAAGTAAAAACCTATCACTTGTTTGGGAGGCGGAAGCAAGCAGATTGCTTGAATCTACAGGCTCAAAGATAAGCCTGGGGCAAACTTGAAGAGACATTGTCTTTACCATAAGTCAAAAACATTAGCTGGGCATGATGGTGTGTGCCTGTAGTTCCAATTATTTTGAAGACTAAGAAGGAAGGATCACTTGAACCCATCAGGGTGAGGTTTCTGTGGCTGTGAGCATGCCACTGCACTCCAGCCTGAGTGACAAAGTGAAACTGGCTCAAAAAACAAAAATGAAAACAAAAAAAACCTCTCACATACAGGAAAGAATTATATATAGTTATAAAAAAGGACCACATTAGTAGGAATCTATAGAAGGCACAAATGTGTATGCAGCTCATATCAGGGTTCCCAAATATTTGAAGAAAATGTTGACAAGATAAAGCAAAAAATATCCAGCAACATAATAACTGTGAAGGAATTGAATACCTCACTTTCAAAAATGAATAGAAATGCCATATAAGACATCAGTAAGGAAACAGAGGACTTGAGCAACACTGGAGGCAATTTCGACTGGAAAGACTTTTCAGAACTCTCCAACTGACACCAGCATACACTGTGTATTCAACTGCACATGGCATACTCTCCAAGAGAGACAACATATTGGGACACAAAACAAGCTGAAGACTGAAATTATACAATCGATGTATTTCTGACCACTAGGAAAGAAAACCAAGAATTAAAAGAAGGAAAACAGGCAAATCAAAAATTACATGCAACTTGAGCAACACACATTCTTGTTCAAGAGCCACAAGATTTACACTGGATGTGGTGGCTCATGCCTATAAACCCAGCATCTTAGGACGTTGAGGTGGGTGAATCACTTGAGCTCAAGAGTTTGAGACCAGCCCAGGCAATATAGCAAGACTTCATAGCTACAAAAGTAAGAAATAAAAAATTAGTCAGATGTGGGGGCACACATGCTTGTTATCTCAGCTACTGAGGAGACTGAAAAGGAAGGGGAGCCTGACTACAGGAGGTGGTGGTGAGCCATGACTGTTCCATTGTACTCCATAATCAAAGACATTGTGATACCCCAACACAAAAAAGTCAAAAGATTTGATATCAATAAGATATAAACTCTACCCTCAATAATAAACAAATTCAATGTAATTTCTATGAAAATTTCAACATTTTTCTTTGAAAAAAAATTTTTTTAATCTTAAATTTATGTAGACTCTCAAGGGACTATAAATATCTAAAACAGACTTAGCAAAAAAGAATAAGGTAGAGATATGTCACTGCCTGATTTTAAAACTTAGAAGAAATTTACAGAAATACAAACAATATGGTACTGGTGCACAGGAAGCAAAATAATGGAATGAAACAGAAAAACCCAAAATAAATCCATATGCATACAATTAAATGACCATACAATGGAGAAAAAAACTTCTTCAACAAATGGTATTGGAAAACTGGCCACCCACACACACACAAAAAAGATAAACTCTTGCATCATATACAAAAACTATCAAAGAGGGGCTTTATCGCTCAGTCTCTAATCCTGCACTTTGGG
>NW_006963408.1:0-2707 GCF_000164805.1 Carlito syrichta
GGCTCAGCCTGTAATCCAGTGACTTGGGAAGCTGAGGTGAATGAATTACCTGAGACCATGGGTTCGAGACCTGCCCGGGCAACTTGGCGAAGCCTCATCTCTACAATAAAAATAAAAAATCAGCCAGGTGTGGTAGCACACACCTGTAGTTCCTGCTACTTGGAAGGCTGAGGCGGAAGGATTGCCAGAACCCAGCAGGCCTAGGCTGCAGTGGCTGGGAGCGGCCACTGCACTCCAGACTGGGTGATGGAGTGAGACTCCAACTCAAAAAAAAAGAAAAAAAAAGAATTGATACTTCTTGCTGATGGATTGAACCTTTTATCATTCTGTAATGTCCTTTTGCATCATATTTAATTTTTGATAGTTTAAATGTTGCTTTATCTGACATTAAGATTGCAACACCTGCCTTCTTTCATGATACATTTGCCTGGAACATCGTTTTCCATCCTTTAACTTTAAGTCTGTGTGCCTCCCTAGAGTGAGATGAGTCTCCTGGATGCAGCAAATAATGGGGTTATGGTTTCTTATCCAGTCCACCATTATGTCTCTTTTCAGTGGTGCATTTAGTTCATTCACATTCAGGGTGATTATTGGAATGTGATTGCTTATCCCTTTCATGAGGTTCTTTTAAAGTTCTTTGCTTGCTTGTTTTATTTTGGCTTTGAGGTTAATGTATACGTGTTTTTTCAAGTTTCCTGTTGCACTGTATTCTCTGTTGATTCTGTGCTCTTTTGTTCTCTTTGGAAGTTTATGGTGATGTTTTTCCTCTTTCTTCTGCACTTAATACCTTTTTAAGTGTCTCCTGTAGAGCTGGTATGGAAGCTTCATAATCTCTTAGGGATTGGATTCTGGGAAAGATTTTAATTCTTCATCACTGATGAAGCTGAGCTTGACTGGGTAGGTAATTTTTGGTAGAAATTGAATTTCTTTGAGGACTTAGAATAGAGTGCTCCAGTCCCATCTTGCTTGTAGTGTTTTGAATGATAGATCTGCTGCTGCTATTTTGATTGGTTTTCCCGGGTAGGTAGTCTGTCCTTTCTCTCTTGCTGCCTTGAGAATTTTTTCTTTTGTGCCCAGTTTTGTGTAGAAGAATTACAATGTGTCTAGGTGTTGGTCTTTATATTTGGTGTCTTGTGGTGGTTCTCTGTACCTCTTGTATTTGGTTGGTCACATCTCTGGTGAGATGGGGAATGTTTTCTTGTATTACTTTCTGAAATACTTACTCCAAGTTGTTCTCATTTTCCATTGCTTCTTCTGGGATACCAATTAGTGTAGGCTCAGACTCTTGATATAATCACACATCTCTTGTAGGCTTTGTTCTTTGTTTTTGAATCTTCTTTCTATGTTTTTTACAGATCAGGCTAATTTCATGTTCTGGTCTTCAAGTTCTGAGATTCTGTCTTCAACTAGATGAAATCTTCATTCCATGCTTGTCGTCTTGTTATTTATTTATTGGAAGAAAAATTTTATTGCCAGAATCTTTTACAAATTCTTTCAGTGTTGCATCCTGTCTTTCTTGAACCTTATGCATTCTTTCCAACCATTCCTTCATCCCTATCACTTTCTGTGGCCAATCGTTGGTGACTTCCATTGTTTAGGAACCAAGGTCTGATATCTCAGGAGTTTTGTCTTTGGCTGACTTGGAATTGCCTAAGGTCTTCCTTTGACTATTCCTCATTTGTGAAATATCTCTTGTTTTCTTCTTTAGTTCTGTTATTCAGTGTCAGTAGGGGAGGATTTCTCTTCTGATGTTTGGTCAGTCCTCTATTCTTCCATGAACTGGGCTCTGGATTTGTTCTATTTTGAAATAAAATGGTGGATGGGGAGCTTTGCTGTCTTGCAATTTTTGAAATCCATGTAAAGTGGATGAAGGTGTATTAGGAGTCAGATGCTACTTGCAAATTAAAATGTTCAGTTATTGTGGTATGTTTTACCTGAGATCCACTCTCCACCACCATTCTATATAATGATGCAAAAAAGAAACCAACGCACACTACAAAACTATCTTCAATAACAACAAAGCAAGATAAAACAAACCACAACAACAGAAAGCCCCAAGAAAATGAAGCGCACACACACACACACACACACACACACACACACACACACACACACACACATTCCTAATACAAAGTGAGTAGAGAAGAAAAATGAAAAGACCAAAGGGGGAAGAATAAGAAAAAAGAAAACAGAGAAAAAAGGGGGTATTCAGATGGAATCCTCACACATATATTGACACACCCCTTAAATTATAAAAAATGAATATTGAAAACCCCAAAAGAACAAAAGAGCAAAAATCAACAGCAAAAATCAAAAGATGAACACTCAATTCATTCAGATAGACACTTAACAGAGGATGACAAATAAAATCAGAAAGAAAGAAAGAAAAAAAAAAGAAAATTTGGAAGGAGATGCAGGTCAAAGTCTCACATACACATTCATGCACAAAAATATGTTAAAAATAGATGAACTAACAGTCAGAAAATTTTAAAAGTTAAAAATAATTGAAAATGTCAAAAAAAAGAAACAGATCAAAATTTTTTAAAAAGACAAAGAACTTCTAAACTCTTGTGGTAAGCTCTGTAATTGCTTCTTTAATCAGATATCTCCTGCAGAGTCACCTCTTTCCCTCTCTCAGGGAACGAATCAGGGAAGGAGGAGGGGCAGTGGAGGTGGGTGGGTTGTAGTCCTCCCTTCCCACTCTCAT
>NW_006963409.1:0-376 GCF_000164805.1 Carlito syrichta
CCCTGCACGGTGTCCAGCCGGGGTCGCTGAGCCTTTGTCACCCAGGCGCCCTGGCCGTCTGGCCTGCCTCACCCAGAATCACCTGGGGCAACTCCAGATCCAGCGTGGAGCAAGGCTGGAGCCATGGGCATGGGGCGGTGCTGTCCGGCAGTTACAGCCCTAGCATCCCCGCGAGCTCACAGCCCTTGACTGGGTTCGCGTTTGCCTGCACGAGCTGGTGCCAGAACCTTGGGCTACCTCTCCCTGGGGAAGCGCAGGCGCTTCTCTGTGGGGGGTGAGAAGCCAGGAAGGCTTGGGTGCTGCTGGGGTGGGCTTCCTGCATGTTCTGTGCCCCCACCCACCCCCTGCCTGGCTTCCGGATGGCCTGGGGCGCACT
>NW_006963410.1:0-339 GCF_000164805.1 Carlito syrichta
AAACCAAAGCCACAAGTAGGAGACTGTTCCAGCAATAAAGGAAGGGACTGAGTATGAACTTTCTATCGTCCTCATAACTTCACTAGACCTGAAATTGCATGTCCCGTTATCCTTTGATCATAAATTTCCGTTGTCATATTTAGGATTAAAAGGAACTAGTTTATCCACAAATTATTTAGAGCATTTTTATATAGTACAGTGTTTCTCTACACTATATATTTAGAAAGATAGATGTTTATAATTGAGAGAGAGAGAGAGAGAGAGAGAGAGAGAGCGAGCGAGCAAAAATTTCAAATAAAAAACTTTATGTGGAACAGGGGATATGCTCTTTTATATATT
>NW_006963411.1:0-328 GCF_000164805.1 Carlito syrichta
CCCCGCCCCCCCCGTCTGCCTGCTGTCCATCATCTGACATCAGTACCCAGGCTTACCTTCTCCTTCGTTATGATATGGAGCAGACCACCATCCAACCACCTTAATGACCTTCCCTCATCAAAGAGGAATTTTTAAAAGCTTTCAACCTTGAGCAGCCATTCACCATTGCCTTACTAGACTCCAGTGTGGCCATGTACTCTCTGAGTTATGGCTGTCACCATGTTTCCTTTGCTTTGGCCCCCTTTCCTACCTTGGGGAGGTAAGTCTCCTCTCTCTCTCTCTAATTTAGTTTTTAAATAAACTATATTTTCCAGTCTAACTTCTGTGC
>NW_006963412.1:0-686 GCF_000164805.1 Carlito syrichta
AGACAAGGTTGGCCCACTTTGCATGTTCTGGTCTCTGACCCCTGTGCTCAGGCAGCCTCCTGCCTTGGCCTCCCAGGGTATGGTTCTGATGGCCGTTACCTAGGCTGCCCGGCCTAGAATCACACGTTCTCTTTGCAGGGTGACACAAAGAAACACCCAGGGATGGAGGCCACAGCATCCCTTATAGCTGGAATCACATGCACCACTACACGCAATTCCAGTGTATGTGTTTGGGGAGCAATGAGGTCTCGGTATGTGGCCGAGACTGGTCTCGAATTCCAAGGCTCCAGTGGTTCCACGCCTCAGCCTCCCATAGCCACAGCCTGATTGTCTGCTGATGCACCATCTTTCAGGAATTCTAGGACCAAGGCTGGGGCCTCCTTCCTAAATGATCTCTGTTCATTATGATCCCAACTCCATACACAAATCGATGCACTTCTGTTTTACCTTTTTTCTTTTTTTTCTTTGAGTCAGATTTTCACTCCATCACCCAGGCTGGAGGCTGGTGTCTTGCTCTTGGCCACCACAGGCTCGGCCTGACAAGCTCCAGCAAGCCTTTTCCTGGCCTTCCGAGGAGCCGGAACGACAGGCACATGCCACCATGCCCAGCTCATTTGGGATGGATGATAGACACAAGGTCTTGCCATGGTTCCCAGGGAGGTCTCAGCCCACGGGCTCGAGCTGGT
>NW_006963413.1:0-725 GCF_000164805.1 Carlito syrichta
GTGCCCAAGCATGCTGTTTGGGGACATGAATAACAATCTGTCTGTCCGCCACTGCCCCGCCACCTGCACCATCAGGGGGCTTGACAACAAGCCCACTCTGTGTGCCACCACTCATGTGTACCATCCAGGAGCCCAAGGCCAGGCTTGCACTGCCCACTGCTGCCACTGCTGGTATCCACACAATCTCCTGGGTCTTGAAACTGGTTCACTCCATCCACTGTATGGTGCCTGCACACACTTCCTGGAGCCCTGGAGACCTAGGGACCAGACTGCCCAGCCTGAAGTCGCCGCCACCGGTATCCATCTGCATGTGCCACCCGGGGGCCTGAAAACTGGGTTGCTCAGCCAGCTGCTACCACTGCTGATGCCCTACGCGTACTGTGTGAGGGCCTCAGGATTGACTCACCACCTCTACTGCCGTCACCAATGCCATGCATACTCCCAAGGGACCTGAGGACTCACCTGCCTCCCTGGCCCATTGCTGCCATTGCTATCACTCAAGCAAGCCACCTGGAGGACTGGTGTCACAGGCGCCACTAACTGCAGTCTAACACACTGAGGAAATAAGACGCCACTGATGCTGATTACAGGCATATAAATCACATGGAGACATCGCTACTGTGCCCACCTAAAATCAAATCAAGGTGCCCTACCCAACCAACACCATAGCTATATCTATAGAAAAAGTATGTCCCTATAAAAGCCAATTCATACAATTAGGAGAA
>NW_006963414.1:0-394 GCF_000164805.1 Carlito syrichta
ATGTTATTTTATTTTATACATATTGGGCCCAAATAGTCTTCTTTTGTGTGCCAGATTTTATATGCTTAACGACTAAAAAATAACAGATTTATCAGAGTCTTTCTTGCTGAGTACAACATTATGGCTTAGGTGGATGAAATACTAGGTGATTCAATGAAAATACACTTTGAAAAATATTAATTGGTTTAAAACCTCAGGGGAATGTGATTTTATATTTTCTTCAAGAGTGTAAGGTAAGGATGGCATATCTGTAACATTTAATGAGAATTAACTAGCAGAAAATACAAAGGGAACCAAAAAACGTACACAAATTTTAAGAAAGAAAAAAGCTGTCTTAACTAGTAATACGTTTTTATGTTCTAAAACTATTAAGTCCTATTGTGCATTTTGTGTT
>NW_006963415.1:0-382 GCF_000164805.1 Carlito syrichta
AGAATATTCCACACAATACCGAAACAAAGTTGAGAACTGACAGTACCTGACTTCAAGAGTTGCTACTAAACTACGGTGATCAAAACAGTATGGTATGGGCAAAAGCATATGCAAACAGATCAGTGGTTCAAAATAGAGAACCCAAAGATAGACCAACTCAAATGTAGTGAACTTGTCTTTGACCAAGCAGGCATCTTTATTCATTTTTCGATGGAGAAAATAGAGTCTTTTGAACAACTGAGCATTCCCATGCCAAATCGTCATCGTCGTCATCATCATCTGCATCATCATCATCACCGTCATCCTTCTCTAGATGCAAACTTTACACCCTTCACAAAAATTAACTCAAAAGGCATCATGGGCCTAAATGTAAAATGCAAAA
>NW_006963416.1:0-339 GCF_000164805.1 Carlito syrichta
GTGAACACACTCTGCACAGTTGAGAATCTGTGTATGATTCTGATGTTTTGGAGATAGGGTCTGGCTCAGTGACCCAGGCTGGGTCCCAGGGACACGACCATCATTAACTGCTAGCCTCAAAATGGCAGACTCTGGCAATCCTTCTGCCTCAGTCTCTGGAGTGACCGGGACAATGGGAACCTCAACCTCAGACCCCCTGTTTGGATGGGTGCAGAAATGGGGTCTCCCTGTGTGACCCAGACTGGCCTCGGTATCCTTGGCTCCAGTCATACTCCTGCTTCAGGCTCCCAGAGTGCTGGATTCCAAACGTGGGCTGCTGTGCCATGTCTTCGGGTTCGT
>NW_006963417.1:0-329 GCF_000164805.1 Carlito syrichta
AATGTTTATCTGCAATGTCAACTAAATTGATCCTTTAAGTCAGAATCAAATCTGAATGATAAAGACTAAATCATTCTTACATCAGTACTTATGTAATCTGATAACTCAAAGAATAATCGAATCCATTTAAAATGCTAAAACTTTAACAAACTTAAGAATAATCTTAAAGTATAGTACAATCGAATCCATTTAAAATGTTAAAACTTTAACAAACTTAAGAATAATCTTAAAGTATAGTACAATTTCTAAATCATATTTTTTCCTTTTTCTCATAGTCTTGTTTTATGCATACTAGTATTAATACATGATTCTGTACTGTGAATCATTAT
>NW_006963418.1:0-797 GCF_000164805.1 Carlito syrichta
ACCTCTCACTGAGATGAGGTTTGTCAACGTCACACAGGCTGGTCTCCCACCTCTAGTCCCTGGAAGCCTCCCACCTCGGGCTCCTAGGGCTCGGAGCTGATGGCCGGTCTGGACTCACAAATTCTGTCATTGGGGTGATGCAAATAACGACCCAGGATGGAAGCCACTGCATTGCGTGTAGCCAGGACCATGGAGGCCACCAGACAAGACTCCAGTATTTGCATTCTGGGGAGCAACGAGGTCTCGCTTCATGGCCCAGGCTGGTCTTGAATTCCTGGGCCACGGTGGTCCTCAGCCTTGGCCTCCCAAAGCCACAGCCCAATTGTCTGCCAATCCACAGACTTTTGGGAACTCTAGACCGAAGCCTGGTTCCTCCTTCCCAAATGATCTCTGCCTGTTCACAATGATCCCACTCCATACAAAAATAGATGCTCTTTTTTTTCCCTTTTTTCTTTTAGTTGCAGTCTCACTCTGTCATACAGGTTGGAGGGCACTGGCTAACTCCTCCCTGTCACAGCCTCAGCCCATCGGTCTCCAGTGGGCATTTCCCTGGGCTTCCAAGGAGCCGGAATGAGAGGTGCACATCACCACACCCAGTCATTTGGGATGGAGGGCAAAGATGAGTCTCACTGAGGTTCCTGGGTGGGTCTCAGCCCATGGGCTAGGTACAGCCACTGGCCTCCGCCTCCCACAGCACAGGGATGATGAGGCTGAGCACCAGAGGTTGGGGCTGAAAGGTGCCAAACTTGAGGGACCCTCACATGTGGGGGTCGGTGGGGGAAGGAATGAAGGGCAAA
>NW_006963419.1:0-979 GCF_000164805.1 Carlito syrichta
TCAGTTGGCTGGCCAGATGGCTAGCTAATTAAGTCAGCTAGTTAACTCAGCTGGCTATCTTGGTGGTAGGAGATGTAGAGAGCTAGTTATGTCAGCTGGCTAGTTAGTTGGATAACTACTTAAGTCAGCTAGTTTAGTCACCTGACTGGCCAACTCCTTAGCTCATTAATCAAGTAGTTAATTCAGGCTTCTTACCAACTTCCTAGCTCGTTTAGTCATCTCATTAAGTCAGTTGGCTAGGTTGCTCGCTTTCTAGTCAAAAAGCTAGTCAATTCAGAAGACTAGACAGCTGTCTAGCTACATATTTCATCTAGATAAGTCAGTGGCCAGCTAGGTAGCTAGTTAGTTAAATCAGCTATTTATGTCAGCTGCCTAGCTAGTTAAGTCAACTATTTAAGTCGTCTAGCTAGCTAGATAGATAGCTAGGAAGCTAGCTAGTTATTTCAGGTGGTTAATTCAGCTGGCTATTTAGGAAACTAACTTAAGTCAGCTAGGTAAGTGAACTGGTTAGCAAGTTAGTCAGCTTGTTAAGTAAGCTAGCTAGCCAGCTGCCTATGTGGATAGCTAGTTAGTTAAGTCAGCTGGCTAGCTAGCTGGTTAGCTAGGTAACTAGCTTGTTAAGTCAGCTGGCAATCCAGAGGGATACATAGGTAGATAGCTATTAAAGTCAGCTGGCTAGCCACCTCGCTAGCTAAAGATGTCAGCTACTTAAGTAAGCTGGCTAGCCAGTTGGTTAACTAGTTAAATAAAGTAGTTTAGTCAGCTGCCTAGCCAGCTGGCTAGCTGGTTAAGTCAGCTAGTTAATTCAAGTGGTTAGCCAACTGGCTAGCTAGGTAGCTATATAGTTAATTTAGCTGTCTAGCCAGTTGGTTAGTTGGTTAATTCAGCTAGTTAAGTCAGCTGGCTAGCCAGCTTGTGAAGTAGTAGTTCGCTAAATTAAGTCATCTGGCTAGCTGGCTGGCTAGCTAGTTAAGTCAGC
>NW_006963420.1:0-950 GCF_000164805.1 Carlito syrichta
TAAAATTTCCTATTAATTTTCTATGATTTAACAAAATACTCAAAATCTATACTATTTATTTTAATGTCCAGTAGTAAAAAATATCTGTGTCAGGGTCACTGGTGTCAGAGCCCTCTATGAAATGCTAAATAGTGAGAAGCAGAGAACGCTAACCACAGTGTTTGTCAAACCCAATGTGTATTTTGCCATTGAAGTCTGCCAGACACTGAAGTTGACACTTTAAGGCAGAAATTCAAAGTGCAAACGTATATCCAGAAATAAGTAAGAGTATTTTGGTTTTACTCTCCAACAGGCCTGTAACTGTTTTTCATTACTACCATACGCAGTAATGAAAAACATATTAGAGGGCAAATTCCAAGCAGAAGGAAGTGAAGTAGCAAGCACAGGTTCACATAGTGTTATATGTAGATAACTGAACTGTGTGTATATATATATTTCTAAACTTCCTGATAGAAAATTTGATCTAAGTGAATAAACCAAACAGTGGTTGTCACACTCTTGGACAAGGAAAAGCACCGTTGTCATGATGATGGCCAGGGGCTGAAGCAAGCTGAGAGTCTTGATACGTAGTGAAACTAGGCACGTTCTGCCTGCCTAGAGGCAGGAAAACAAAACGATTAAAACAATTTTGGTTGCTTTTTTAGCTATCAGGAGAAACTGCTTACAGAGTGCTTACAGGAACAAAGGCTGCATGGTTACTTCTGAGAAACAGAGACTTAACAACGGCTCAGAGAGTCAGAAAGAAATGGAAACTTAAAGTACAGAATGTTTTCTGCTGTAAGGCCTTGACCAAAATTTTAGTGTAACAGTGTAAAAGCTTTCCTTCTAAATAAATATAAGCTTTTTATGTCACATATACAAACTAGTCACTATTCATATACCAACACTATAGGTGTCACTGATGCTTTTGCGTCCAAAGCAGATCTCCAACATGGGCCTTTGTAGGCCTC
>NW_006963421.1:0-765 GCF_000164805.1 Carlito syrichta
ACTCCCATAAGGTTCTTGGGGAATTGGAATCCAAGATTCCTGGTTCCCCTTAACAAGACCCCCCAAAATGTCGAATCTTCTAAACCCAATGTCCCAATTCCCACCAGCCCAACCACAAGGAATTTCTGTAGTTTGAGGTAACCTGAATGGAGGGATTTTGTACCAATATGCCATTTGATTCCTGGGGTACCTGATTATGTTTGTAGATATACCTAGGACACAAAAGGAATTGTAGGGCCAGATCCTCGATTACAACTATCAAGAGAACCACAAAATTCCTGGGGATCTCTAATGACAGATTTAGGGTATCCACGGAGCAAGTACCTCTGAAAAATGTAGGGACCTTGAAACCCAGTTTGCTGATTATACCTTATGAAGAGGTCCTGTAGATTCTGGCGAATGAGGACTCCTAGAACCGGATTTTCTTTTTGCTCTCAGCAAGATGCCCTGATTTTCCCTCGTGATGTGGCTCGCAAAACTCTGTATGCAAATAGACTGATGCCCAGAACTTTCCTAGGGCGTGGAATCCATGAATCCTGATTACCCTTAAAAGTACCTAATAAATATTTGGCAACGTCAAAACAATAAGCCCCTACCCGAACTGATGAGCAGACGGAAGTTTTAGGATTACAAGGTACATCTTAAGAAAGAGAGTTACCTATAAATATGGCGATAAGAATCTTTGAGTACTGAAATGTGGGCCTTTGTTGTCCCGTGGAACCCAATGGTGTTTTGGGTCCACATTCTCGGTAACAACTATCAAAA
>NW_006963422.1:0-730 GCF_000164805.1 Carlito syrichta
CGAGACCTCGTCTCTAACCTCCATCCTAAATGATCCAGTCATGGTGTCATGCACCTGTCATTCCGGCTCCTCAGAAGGCAGGGTGGAGAATTCTCGATGGAGCCTGGCATACTGGGACACAACCATCATTCACCGCCATCCTTGAATTTACAAGCTCTGGCAATCTTCCAGCCTCAGACTCTGGCATGGCCGTGACGACAGTCACCTCGATCACAGACACCCTGTTTGGATGGGTGCAGAGATGGGGTCTCCCTGCATAGTCTGGGTTGGCCTTGGGCTACTGCACTCCAGCCAAACTCACATCTCGGTCTCCCAGAACACTGGGATTCCAGGCATGGGCCTCAGCACCAGGCCTTCTGGTTCATTTTTGATGAAGGATCAAGACCAGACTCAGGGGATCAGCCTTGTTATCCCAGCATTTTGAGAGGCCAAGGTCAGCGACTGGCTCTAGCCCACAGTCTGAGACCCACCCAGGCAACTTGGTGAGACCTCGTCACTACACTGTATCCCAAATGAGCCTGACATAGTAACACAAGCCTGTCTTTCTGACTCCTCAGAAGTCCAGGGAAAACTCACCAGAGCCCAGAGGGCCGATGCTATGGTGGCCGGGAGTGATCAAGCATCCTCCAGCCTGGGCGATGGAGTGAGACTCTGACTCAAAGAAAAAAAGGAAAAATAAAATAAAGAAGAGCATCCATTTCCATGTGTAGTGGGGATCATCATGAACAGA
>NW_006963423.1:0-922 GCF_000164805.1 Carlito syrichta
CCAGTCTGGATGTTCTTATGTTCAGCAAATCCTTTCTGAGAGCGAAAAGACTTGCCAAATTCTTCACATTTGTAGGGTTTTTCTCCAGTATGGGTTCTCTGATGTTGTATAAGGCCTAAGTACCAATTAAAGGCTTTGCCACATTCTTCACATTTGTAGCATTTCTCTTCATCATGGATGGCCTTATGTCCAGTAAATCCTCCACGAGAGTGAAAGGCCTTGTTACATTCTTCACATTGGTAGGGATTTTCTCCAGTATGAATTCTCTGATGTTCTATAAGTCTTGAGTATGGATAAAAGGTTTTGCCACATTCTTTACATTTGTAGGGTTTCTCTCCACTATGGGTCACCATATGTTGAGTAAGGTATGAACGAGTGTGAAAGGCTTTGCCACATTCTTCACATTTGTAGGGTTTCTCTCTAGTATGGATCATTTTATGTTGAGTAAGTTCTGAATGAGAGCGAAAGGCTCTGCCACATTCTTCACATCTGTAGGGCTTCTCTGTAGTATGGATCATTTTATGTCGAGTAAGTTCTGAATGAGAGCGAAAGGCGTTGCCACATTCTTCACTTTTAAAAGTTCTCTCTGAGCCGGGTTCGGTGGCTCAGCCTGTAATCCCGCACCTTTGGGGGGCTGAGGTGAGTGGATTGCCTAAGCCTGCAGGTTCGAGACCCACCTGGCCAACTTGGCGAGACCTCATCTCTACAATAATTCAAAAAAAATTAGCTAGGCATGGTAGCGCATGCCTGTAGTTCCAGCTACTTGGATGGCTGAGGCGGAACGATCGCTGGAGCCCAGCAGGTCGAGGCTGCGGTGGCCGGGAGCGGCCACTGCACTCCAGTCTGGACGACAGTGTGAGAGACTCCAACTCAAAAAAAAAAAGTCTCTCTGCATATGGATTCTTTCATGTCTATTTAGACA
>NW_006963424.1:0-8499 GCF_000164805.1 Carlito syrichta
TTCTGTGTGTGTGTGTGTGTGTGTGTGTGTGTGTGTGCGCCAATTTTTTGACTGGGCCTGGCTTCTTTGCTCATATATATCCAGGTCCTTGTAACTATCACACAAAGGACCCGTAGCTGGTAGAAGTACATTCATGATGCTCCCTTATCTGTGCCCTCATTTGGGGCAATGTATATAATGAACCTAAAGACAGAAGTATAGACATGGGCAGCTGGCAGGCAAGTAGATCTCTGCACTGACGCTCCACAGACCCAGGACATATATACCATAGGCAACGGGTATGTGATTCAGCAAGACAATGACAGGCAACCATGCAGAACAGGCAAGAACAGGAAGAGCTTCATAGCCTATATGTTGTGCAAGATTGCCAAGGAGGGTTGATCCAAAAGCAGAAGTCTGCTTTCTTAAACTAGAGATGTAAATAGGATAGAAATGGGAGGACAGTGTGGAAGGGGCACTAAAGAGAAGTCAAATGGTTGATTAGCCTCTAAGATGGAGTCACTGTTGTCTGCACACATCTGATTAGAGCATCGAGCTAATTCTGATGGGGTGAAGTGAGGCTACAACTGAGTCTCCACTCAGCTGGCCACTTCTCCTTAGATGGCAAGTTGGAACCTGCGGCTGAATCCCAGCTCGTCAGAGTTCCCTGACAGTGGTACTACTGCTGGGTTGTAATTCTTCCTGTAGTAAGTTTTCTTTTTTCTTTTCTTTAGTGATGGTCTTGGTCACCTACTTGTTAATAAACTACCGGCGTGTGAACTTTCCTCCTACTCAACCTCATAAATGGTGCTAGGTTTTAACCCTGTGATCCCTCCCTGTTTTTCACTCTGTAGGCTTAGGTAGATTGATGCAGGTGTACACATGTGTATGCCATCTTCTGCTCGGACCAGAGCTGGAAATGAGGGCGGTTAGTGGTATCTTCCTCAGTTGAAAGTACAAAAGGAGCTCAAGCCTGTAATCCCAGGAATACTTATACAAGGGAGCAGTTAGGTCCAAGTGAGAAAGGAGATGGGACAGGAGAAGGGGATGCTGGAGTGATGGAGCAAGGGTCATGGATCCAAGCAATGTGAGGATACCTTGAATATGGGAAACAGAATCAGATTCTCTCCCCTGGAGACTTCAGAAGGGAACAGCCTTACTGACTTCTTGGTTTTACCTCAGTAAATCTTCTCTCCTCCAGAAACATGAGATCATAAATGTGTTTTGTGTGAAGCCATGAAGTCTGTGGTGATTTGTTACAGCAGCAACAAGAATCAAATTCAAGGGGAAGGGACTTATTTTTCCTCCCTGAATGTATGGTTGTCCACTTTCTCCCTTTTATGCTCCTCTGCAAACCTTAGAATGAAGACTTTAGGTAAGTAACTAGTAGTGAAAGAGATCATTTTCTGCTAAAAATTATCAGTAATTAAACTAACAGATACCTCTCTATTCACAGTAGTGTTTCATGTACATTTTCTACCACATAAAATTGCACGAATCTATATATATGTATCAGTAGAAAGTTGAACAATTAGATTGAAAGTGATTATAACACCCTATCTGGGTTTCCCTGAGCCACATTTGTATTTGTGTCTTTGGGCTGCTGTAATGTATTACCAGGCATTTAGCACCTTAAAGCAACATAAATATTTTCTCTCACCGTTCTGGAGGACAGATGTCCCAAATCAGTTTCAGTGGACCAAGATCATGGTGTCCACTGGCTGGTCTCCTTCAAAGGCTCTAGGGTAGTCTATTCCTGCCTTTTCCAGCTTCTGGTGGCTACAGCATTCCGTGACCTTGGCCATTTCACTGCAGTTTCTGTCTCTGTGGTCACGTTGCCTTTTTCTCTTCAGTCTTTGTTAAATCTCTCTGTCTCACCCTTCTAAGGACACTTGTGTTTGCATTTAGGGACTTCCTGGAAAATCAGAGTAATTTCCCTGTTTTCAGATCCTTAATTTATACAATTAAAGGTGTTTTTAAATATATGGCATATCCATAAACCCCTATGGATTGGAACTTGATAATGTGAGATTCATACTCAGTACTAATCCATAACAGATCCAAGTCTCAATGTTGGTACTGTACACACATCACATTATCTCTCTCCCTTTCTCCAAATCATAAATATATTTAATTTCCTGAATGAATTCTGTAGCACTTCTGCCCAGGGTCAGAGTACAGAGGGGCACACATAGGATGGCCTTTATCTAGGTTTGCTCCGAGATCTACTATTTTACCCTTTATCACGCAGAGGAAAGGATACAGACAAAAACAACTCTTGGCCATCTGGGGAGATGCTGTCTCTACAGAGGAAAACCATGGGTTGTGACTTTCTGTACCTGGATTGTCTTCAAGGGCCTATTGTTGGGAGCTGGCCACGGAGGCCCATTGAGCATTAGGGATCAGGAAGGGCTGTTGACCCCGAGACCACCAGGATGCATTTGGGAGCTATTGACCCCATTTCCTCCCCCTTTCTACTCAGCACTAACCAGAATAAGCTCCTGTAAGCTCAAAACATAAAAACTCTGAGACCAGGACAAACACAAGCTAACTTTAGAAGCTCATTGCTCCCATTCTTCCACAAACTGCAGTTCTGGCTTCCACACAACTTACAAATCAAACTCGGGTCACATCTAAGAGCCTTAGTATTGGTCACAGGCTTCTGGGTCATGATCTTAGGATTTATTGAAGTTGAATAAGATGTAAAGTGTAGAATATAGTTTTAGAAGACAGCCATTTTTTTGAAAGAATGCAGCTGGGTTACTTGCAGGTAGCCCACTGTGCACTTTGAACTGGGCCACATTCCAAACATTCTGGGATAGGCCACTTTAGTTTGTAAAGTAAATACTTAAGTCTCTATAGAATTGTTTAACTTGGTATTAGTACGAAAAGGGTTTAAAGGCAGTCATGGATTAAGGTTTCATGGATTAGGTTATGGGATTATACCTGAAAGAACATCTGGTGGGTGGGGAACACCCCTCACACCCTGACTGTGTCTAAAAGACCAGTTGTAATTCCCAATAAATGGCTTCTGCACTAGACAGGGGTCCAGTCTCTCTCTCTCTCTCTCTCTCTCTCTCTCTCTCTCTCTCTCTCTCTCTCTCTCTCTCTCTCTCTCTCTTTCTCTCTTTCCTCTTCCCCCAATCACCAACGCCGTCTCCACCTTTGGGGTACCCTGAACCCAGCTGGAGCTGGTTCCTGCAGCCTATGTCCAGTCTTCTTGGCAGGTATGAGTGTCCCCTGACTCAAATAGGATTCACCAGAATTCTTATAAGATTATCAGATACATGGAGGACTGTGAAAGATACAACAATATAGAGGGATTCTGCATAGTTAGTGGATGGTACAGTCTGATAGAGGCACTGGCATGTGTGCTACACAGGACACTGCTCTTCATTTACTTCCGGAGTTATGGATTTGGATCTTGTAGCGTCATTTTGCAAGTCCCTTAGTTGTTCCAAAAGTCATCAGTGGGATTAACTAAGAGAGCATCTTTAATAGCTGGGAATTCAAGGAAAAAGTGCCATATTTTATTGTAAAAACTATGATATATAAATAAGGAAAACAAAATAAATGTATAAGAGAAAACACTAGACCAAGGTCTTTGGTAATACATTGAGTCTCAATAGTGAAGCACTTGGGCAATTATCTATTAAAAGAGAGAGATAAGCAGGAGAAGAAAATGTTCAGTTGAGGCAAGATCTTGATTATTTGCAAGAAACCTAAGAGGAAAAGAGAAGTTTAATTCCCAAGAACCAGCAATCAGAGAGAAACCCTCAATTTTAAAAAAGTAAACAGAGCACATACCTCTTTCTCACTCTCTGTCATTCTTCCTCCCTACCTTACTATTCCAAGATCATAAATTACTTACTGGTTTTACATGCACAGCACATTGGCTAGGTTCCATGTGATCAACAAATCTGAAGCCAATGATCCCAGAACCCAAACATTTCTTACATCTGACACCTCCCCACCTCCATTTTAACTCACCATTCCTATGCAAAACTCCATCATCATCTCACATATTCCCAGATATCATCTCCCCAAAGATCACTCAGTGTCTTCTTTACTGCTTATTCCTTGTTTAGTGACCCCAACTCTCAGGTTTCTAAGGCTGTGGTCACAGGTCTGCATTCCAATACTTTCATTCCATACCCACAGCGTTTCTGGGATTCAATCTGGCCTCCTCCATGCTGTAAATACATAACCACCCTCCTGCCACCCTACCAGGAAATCCAGCACTAACTGTCTGAGAAGTTTTCTTAGTAAAGCCTCCAAATGCAATCTAAGAAGAGACCTTCACTGGAGAGTCAGTATCTGCCCATCAAAACCACCGAGAGTGGGAGATATCTGTTAACCCTGTTTTGATATTATGGGCTGAACACAGTTTCCAGATTTCATAGTTTTCCATCATTTTGTAACTTGTTAACTAGGATTCTATTTTTGTGACTGGGGAGCAAGGAAGATTTAAAGTGAGGGACTATTTTATGCTTCAGGTACAGAAAGAGAAAAGGAGAAAGGATAGAGCTGAATTTTCAAACTCTTCAAAGTGGTTGGGGGTCTCTCTAGCCATAGGCATAGCATGACCAAGGAGACAGGGGAGGACACCACTTATCATGGTTCCTGCCATTCATGCCTCAGACTCCCTCAAACACACACATACACGGCTATAATTGTGTTTTTTCCTCAAAAGAGTGGGCCAGATTTCCAGCCAGGCTCCTTTTCTTGAGTACCTATTTTGGATAAATTAAAATAATTTTAGAAACAATTGAAATAAAGAATAGCAATAGCTTAAGCAAAGATAGGAAGTCAAAAGTTGGAATATTTAGAGTTTTTTTGCAGCTGCTTGGTGACAGCAGAAACGGACCTAGGTTCTTTCTACAATTCTGCTTTGCCCCTCACCACTTTGGTTTTCTAAACTTGGGCTCAGTGCCTCATGGTAACAAGAGGACTGCATTGACTCTAAGCATCCTGTCCCCTCACAACTGCCCCAGGTGGAAATGCAAGGCAAAGTTGTTCATATTTTTTTCCATTTATGAGTGATTAAATCCCCCTTCAGAATCCTGCTCACCAGTCATATCTCAAAAGGATTGATCACTTGTGGCCACTTATCTCTGTTCCTGTATCAATTTAACTGCATAATAATATGTATATTTATATAGAAGTAGATGTAACTGTTGGTTTAATACATGATTTTAAATTTGATAAATTGATTGTGAACATTTAACATCAGCAATGGTTACTCCACTCCATGGCCTCTTCCCTACTCCGGATCCTGAGGATCAGGAGGCTCAGAACCCTCCCTCATGTTCCCACTGGTTTGAGCAGTGACCCACCCTAGCTGAGGTGCTCAGTGACCCTAGTGGGTTCTCAGAAAAATAGAGCACCAGGTGTTGTCCCCAAAGCTCAACACAGGCAATTTTTCCCCTGGTGACTCTTGTCAGCCAGAGCAGCATAGGTAGCTCAGTGGTGTGTGGTCACAGGACAAAACAGCTACATGAACTGTTCCCAGCATCACTTCAGACTGGAGCCACATGGGATATCTATGCCCAGCACTCTTGTCTGCTCATGACAGGATTCCATAGAGGCAGTAGGTCTACTGATGGCCAGAGTAGACATCTGTTCAAATGCCATCACTCTTGATTGGGCAGTTGTCATGCCCATGGGGTAGCAAGAGCCAGCAGGAGCACAGAGATACCTGGTTTCTGCTGCTCCCAGGCTGGGATACTCTTAATAATACTGTGACCAGAACTGTAGGTGACAGTGATCTCACCTATGACACAGGGAGGTTGTTGAGATAGTGACTATGTAACGTCCCCGCTAGCATCAAACATGAATATCCACAGAATTAATAACAAGCAAGTCGTTCATTCAGTTTGATGAAATTCTGATCAGAAAATACAACACACAAACAACTTCATGATCAAGAGAAAACGTGTTTAATGAAAGCAAACAGGATTAAACCTGAATCCTTTTTCTTCACCAGAACCAGATCAATGGGAAGAAGCAATGCAAAACTGCATCTCACACCCATGAGGTGTGTACTAAGACTGATCCTCCTCAGAGAGAAGGTGGGGTGGTGTATTAGATTGCCACACCAAAATGCACTAGGCTATGTGGCTTAAATAACAGATATACATCTTCACATTTCTGGTAGCTGGACATGCCAAAGTCAAGCTTCATTTTTCTGACAAGGCCCTTCTTCCTGATTTGTTGATAGTCATCTTCTCACCTTGTGTTCAAAGGGCACAGGGGCTTGAGACAGTGAGAGAGAAGGAAAAAAGACACCTCTCTGGTTTTGATTCTGATTAAGAAATAATCCTATTGAATCAGGGCCCCACCCTCTGGAGCTTTAATTACTTCTTTACAGACTATTTCCCACGACCTCACTGTGGATTTTTCCATAACTCAGCACATTGGCAGCTCATCCTAGGTGCTCCAGGCCACACATATGACCCCATTCCAGTCTTAGGGCTCCCTGCTGATAGTGGGACACAATCATTCTTACTTTTCCATTATTTCTAAGATCAAGAATCTATCTTTTGTTTATTGCGAGGCTTGTTTTTCCTCTGGAGGCAGTACTTTGACAGAGCAACATATGAAATTTCTTACTTTGCTACTCGCACACCAAGGGCTCCTGCCTGCCTCTAGACTGCTTTGTCACTAACAGAGAAATCTTGTCATACTTACTGCATTATATGTTGAGCTTTGTAACAGCTAATTTGATTATTCTGTTTTTCTTGGTATCCCTTTGGTTTTTTTTTAACCGCAATTTTTTTTTTTTTTACCACTTTGTTTAAGAGGATAGCTCCTTGAGAAACGAGCATCATGTAGGGTATTTGCTTGTTTTAAAATATGACTGACCGCCTTGAGTGGGTTTTGGTCTTATTCTCTGCCTCAAATCAACTCAGAAACTCAAGGTTACTCGTTGCTGTTAGCAACATGAGAGTTAAAGATGATCTTGATTTTGCTTAACTCCCATTCTTGCTATGTACACATTTATTCTCCTCACATTACATTCTGTAAAAACATGTAGACTCAATGGTGCATTTGTCAGTATCTTTCAATAGCATACTAGATGTCTTATGTTCCTTATTTTTAGGGCCTCAGTCTGCTTGATTCCTATATAAATTTTGCCAGGTAGCTACTAGGTATAACGGAAATGACACTTTGGAATTTTACTTGTGTTTGCCATGGAATCCATTTTTCTTGGGAATGATGATAATCTTAAATCACTTTATACCTTTACCCTGCAGTAGGATGTTCATGTTTTTTTAATTTAAAGTATTCTTTTATGTCTATTACACTATGTTGTGACGTGTAACTGAAATGACTCATTATTATGATCCAGATAACATAAAGCAGTATTTTAAAATTGGTATCTATTGTAAATATACGTTTTCAATGCATTTACAACTATAATATAGAATTTAAATTTATTTTCAGTTAATGACAGAGTCATGTAAAAATAATGCATTTTTGTATTATTAGAGACATTTTTAAAGCTGTGCTTGGTGGCTTTTGCTTGTCAACAGATCATTTTGGGTGATGAGGAAGGAGTATCACTTAAGACCAGAGTTCCAGACAACAGAGCAAGAACCGGTCACTAAAAATAAGAAATAAAAGCTTAGTTGATTGTGGTGGTGGCTATAGTTTCAACTCCTAGGGACGCTGAAGCAGGAGGATTACTTGAACCGAGGAGTTCAAGAATCCAGTGAGCTATAATTTCGCCACTCCACACCATCCTCGACAATAGTAGAAATCATGTTTAAAGAAAAAGAAAGAGAAAATAAAAGTAAAATTTCTTTCTTATAATAATATTGTACAAAAATTTCCATCTCCAAATTCCACTTATACCTTTAACCTTTTCATAATTTTGGAGAAAAAGTAAAAAAAAATGGTACATTTTTACCTGTGGTAGGTAAAGTGAACTTTATGTTCTCCATCTTTCAGTTTAAGATATTTATTTTTATAGCTCACCATAGGATTTTCAAGAATGTCCTTTTCCACAGGCAAAATGTAATGAGGCAAATTATTTTGATATTAGCATCTTATATCTGCCATAGTCTCACAAAGTCTATGAATAGTTAAAAATCAAATATTTTACTCATTATTCTAGTGACAAAATCCCTGAGGACAGATTGTGTAGAATGATTTCTCCAACATGACACTGGAAAGGACAGTTTAGTGAGAGTGGTAAAAGACATAGGAAGGTAGGAAAGTGGGAAAATCCCTATTTCCAAATCTTACCAAGAATTAACCTGTACCATAAGCCCAAAATGGCCATATCCAACATGGATTCAACTTCTGTTGACACAAATCTGCATCCATTGTCTTATTGTTCTGCCTACTAAATTAATTTGGCAAGTGTAGGAAACAGAAGAAAGATGGAGATGAGTTTTTATTCACTCTCCTTTCATCATTACAAGTTCTTCAAGTGCACTGGGACACCCGAATACTTTCACTGCTGATGCCACTCCCAGTTGGGGCAGTTGATGGGGCTTTAACATGAGGGACTTG
>NW_006963425.1:0-769 GCF_000164805.1 Carlito syrichta
AATAATGTTAACACCTGTCTGTCTGAAGCCTGGTTGCAGAAAGAAACTCACTTTTCTCCCAGGGGGGAAAAAATATATAATCAAACATTTAAATAATGGCATTGATTTAACATTTTAATATTTCTAGATATAAATATCAATACTTTGAGATTCTTGGCAAAGAGTCGACTTCCACTTTCACAGCCTACAATTAACTGATGTATAAAGATTTGTCTTTGTACTCAGAAGAGAACTGACTCCAAGTTATTCAAACAATGGTGATTCTCTTAGAAAAATAACACTGAATCAAATATCTTGTCTTTCTCTCCCTCTCTTTTATTGGAAACTAAATTTATATTCCAATGCCTTAGCTTGGATGAAATTGACAAACAAGTTTAAATAATGCGCAGGTTTATGTTAATGAACCATGGTACATGTGGGGTTAAATATTTCACATTCAGTTTTGAGTCTGCTTTATTCAAATTCTATTTGTCAACATTCTATTGGCAGACAAACATTTTTTAAAATGGAGTTGAAATCTCACAGAAGTTGTTATTTTCTTATAGAGCAAGTTTCCTGTCTCTAATAAGGAAAGTGACCACTTTGGAAAGAGCCAGACTTTATATCATTGTCTCCGTGGCCTGATAGCATGAGCAGGATAATGTCAGTGACATGAATTAGCATCTAAAGAACACAATGCATGGGCATTTTAGAACATCAGAAAAGTGCGGGAATTTTTTCCTTTCCTTTTCTTTTTCTTTCCTCTTCTCTTCTCCTTCTCCTTCTCCCT
>NW_006963426.1:0-4796 GCF_000164805.1 Carlito syrichta
CCATCCTGCAAGGTTCCAAACATCATGACTAAGATGACACATGAGCCCACTTTCTGGTACAACAGTGCCACAAGGGCTGTGTTTTACTTTATTTTATTACACAAGGTAATGCTAGGTCCATAGCTGAAGCAGTCTAGAAGCTCACCCAGTGATATATCCATTAACAAAAGGATATGTGTCGGGTATGGCAGCTCAGCCTGTAATCCCAGCACTTTGGGAGACTGAGGCTAGAGGACTGCCTGAGACTAGGGATTTGAGACCAGCCTGGGCAACTTGGCGAGACCTCATCTCTACAATAAATCATAAAAACTAGCCAGATGTAGTGGTGTGCATCTGTAGTTCCAGCTGCTTGGATTTCCAGGCTGAGGTGGAAGGATCACCTGGGCCCAGTAGGTCGAGGCTGTCGTGGCCGTGAGCATGCCACTGTATTCCAACCTGGACAACAAAGAGTGAGATTCCAACTCAAAAAACAAAAAAGGATAAGCTTCAGCTACACACTTCAATATCCAAAATGTCAGTAAATACTACTACTATAATAATAATGATGATAATAGAGGCCTGTGGTCAGCTCCTTTTCCTAGGGCTTTATAAGATCTGACCCAGCACTAAAAATTTTGGAATTTCTACCAATTCCCCTTAAAGTTCTGCTCTTCTTTGTTCTAGAACCTCAGTCTGTTGGGAGCCAACATCTATAGCTACATGGCTGAGGCCTGTAAAGGCCCATCTGGAAGATCGCCTCTGACATAGGATATCAGTTATACCTATAATATTGGCGTGTGATTAGTGACCAGTGTGCATACATGGCAGTAAAACTTATAAGTAAATCTCAATACACCTGATGGAGAGTGCATAGCAGAATTATTTCTCTCTGTCTTTCTAAGTTTTACTTCTTTCTAGATATTTTTTAACTTCTATTTCCTGGTAGACTGGGTAGTCAGCTCTTGTTCCTGAAAGCTGTTTCCCCTAGGGCTAAGATTAGAAACTAAATTACCATGATAGTTTTGTTGCCCTGCCCCTAGCCAGGTAGAAGGTTTCCTTTTGTTTCGTTAATTACCGAAACTCTGTCTGCTTCAGCCCATGGCTGCCATCTTGGCAGCCCTGCATTTCCTTGTTCAAGAGTGTGACAGCTACTATTTGAGTTTTAGAGTAGACTTGTTAGGATAAAATATATACATATACACTCATAGCTGCGTAAATCTATGTTTGCTGTTTTGTTTCCTTTTGCTACATTATTCAAATATAATAGTTACTATACGGTTTATAAAAGAATTAATGATGAGGTATTAGCTTAATAGGATATAGCATAGTATTAAAGTCCAATAACTCGATCATATAAAAATTAAAGTTTTGAACATATGAAACATATGAATTATCGTAAAGTTTGGTAGTTTAAGAATAAGTTTTAACTGAGTTATAAGGCATTACATTAAATCATAATAGGTTAATAGTATAACTGACAGTTAAGTCATTTAACTAAACTTATAGATTACAGTATAGTGTTAAGTTGATAATATTAATTGTTAAAAATATTGGGAATCAGTGAACTTGGACTGAACCTAGAGTTAACTTAGGAAAGTTTTTTGTATAAATCAGGGTATAGAGCAAAGAGTATAATATGAATGATTCATTGAACATTATGGAAACACTTTGAACGATTTGTATTGAAATTGGTGCACCTGTGACCTTAATGTGGGTTTTGTGAAGCACGACAGGCATCATGGAATTCGAATTGTTTGCTTGGAACTTGCAAATCTCGTGATGGTCTTGTGATGCATAGTTTGTAAAGCATGGAACTTGTACGCCCCCAGCAAGTGATTATCACACTGCTGGAGGGTATGGAAAATGGTATATAAGTTGGAAGGAGTCCGAATAAAATTTGGCTCCAGTCCTGATCAGACTGTTCCCAGAAGAACTGCCTCCGAGTAGTTTCTTCTCGCTGTCCAGATTCTCTGGTGCGGGTCCTAACCCACCCTTGGTCAGTGCTGGTCACCGACACTTTCCTATTCTTTTTTAAAAATAAAAGCCTAGATTAAAAAATCAGGTTTTATACAGAAATCAAGTCTATAGCTCAATTGCATCATCCTGTTTTTCTATAGTAATGAGCAAATGCAGACATCACTTTACTTATTCATAAAACTCTATTGAATGTGTTTGTTTCAGGATTCAAACGTGAGTAACACATGGTCTTTCCCTGCAAGCATGGAGGACAAACAGCTAATGACAATACAACATGATAAGTGTCATCATCTTACCAAGCTCATTGAAGTACAAGAAAAATACAGAAATTTAGTGGTATGATGCCTATGGTTGCTGGTCCCTAAAGCTTGCAGGTCTGGCTCCAGAGACAGGTTCCCTCTTCCCCTCTTAAACTTTCTTGACATGCCTCAACCCCCACCTCATTCCTTTGCCCCTCCATACTTTGAAATGTTATGAAAGGATACTATAAAGAATTGCATAACAGTCTCACACAAACTTGAGAATGACATTGACTGAGCTCACCTGTTAACTCATGAGTCAGCATTTTAAGTAAGCAAGAAGCCAAATCTAAAGTTCTTGGCATAGACGAGGGGGGACTCAAAAAACCCCGGAATTATCTTTTGGAGAATAGGCCCCTTGTGGTACACTCAGAATTTGTTCCTCCATATCAAATGGTCGACTAAAATTTTTATCTGGAAATTTTGAGAAGGTTGCGTCACGATTGCAGAAGAAATTTCCCGATTTGTGGCAAACAGGTGACTGGTTTTTTCACCACAGTGCACCTTCCCACATTGAGCTGAGTGTTCAGCAGTTTTTGACCAAAAACATCATGACCCCCATACCCCACCCTTCCTATTTATCTGATTTTGCCCCAAGCAATTTGTTTCTGCTGTTGTTGATTCCCTGATGAAAAAAGTCCTCAGAGGGAAACGTTTTTGCCATGTGGGAGAGGTGAAAAAACAAAATCAGATGTAATAAAAGGCACAAAATTTGACAAGTTCAAAAACTGTTTAGAGAAGTGGAAGAAGTGTCTTGATAGGTGTATTGCATCAAACATAGAGTACTTACAAGGTGACTGAAATTTAAACATGTAAGAATGAATATACAAATTTTTATAGATGAATTCCAGGTTTTTTGGGGGTCCCCCTAGTATATATATGTGTTTATGTATTTCTAATTACAGAGAATATAAAGAACAAATCATTTATACTATTAGGCAGCAAAACAATTTTGAAACAAAGTGTCAGTGACCTCTCGAAATTCCTATATTTTGTCCAAAATGTGGAGTCAAAGTGGCAAGATGGTCAATGCCAGTTTTAAGCCCCCAGGTAAGAGGTAAACTTTATCAAGTGACATTGAGACAGATGGTTAGGAAAAGAAATTATCATGAATTGCACACTAATTCAGTGATGGAGCCATGTAAGAAGATGTGATTTCCTTTTTGTGTCTCTGGACCTAATTGTCTAACTTCAAAAACTCAGCTGCCAGACAGGAGAAGAGATGCTTTCTTCACCAAGACGTTGCCATCAAAGTGCTCAAGCTTTGAAAAGGAATGCTTAAAGTAATGAGTGCTTGCAAAAGAAAATCTATATTGAGTTTATTCAAGGGTGGAAATTCAGTAAAGGAGAATTCTTTCAGAATTAATAATAGAAAAATACTTACTATTTCATTAGCATAAAACCCTAGGAAAAACCAGGTAGCAGAACAATTCTGGGTCTCTCTGATAAGACTTAAAAATGAGACTCTAGTCACCTAGGATCATGAGGGGGTAATAGTGTTGTTGAGGTTTTATGCTGAGCATAAAAAATAAGGAGCAAAAGAGCTAAAGGTAAGATTGTAATATAACTCGCTAAATTCAGGTTTTTACTAAAATTATCACCTCTTTCTCCTTTCTTGTTTGTATACACACAGTATCTGGTACATAATAGATGCTACATAAGTGTTTATTGCATGAATGAATAAATAAACATTATTTCAAATGCTCCAAAACAAGGTTAAATATCACTTGCTTAAATAATTATAAAAATAAAACTATTATATTCAAAAGCCATACCAGGGAACTGATAAAAACTGCAAATGAGAAGTTTAAAACCCACATATTAACCTCCCAACAAGTTTGTCAAGCCTGCTTTGCACTGACAACATGTTATTGTAAAATTGATTCATCTTAGGCTGACAGACTAATTGTTTCAACAAATATCCCCAAAGTTTCATTATCTTCACACAATGTATTTTTCTTTCTTGCTTAAGTCTGAATCCAAGACCGGAGTGGGATGTGGCAGAAGCTCTGCACCAAGTAGTTATTCAAAGACCCTAATATTTTAACCTATTGGTTCTTTCATCTCCTATCACCCCAATGTTCCCCAATGGATCCCCTACATTTAGTTAAAGATGATAGGAGAAAAGGAGAATGGAGCTAATAGTTTGGGAGGCTTTGTGGTTCAGGCAAAGAAATGGGCACATTACTTCTGCCCACATTCCACTGGCCAGAACTCAGTCTATGATATTAATTTAGAAAGGCTAAACAGTTTCATTTTGATAAATAATAGGCACTATTGGTTTTTAAACAGAGAAATAACCAAGATGAAAGTGGGGAATTACATTGGCCATGCTTAATAGAAGACCCTATTGAGAACTCAGCTAGGGGATGAACTAAAGGCAGGGAGACCCATGAGGAAGCTATTGCAGAGAATGATGAAGGCTAGACTGAAGAAGCAGAAAAAGAATACCAAAAAAATGGTGAATGTAAGATATGTAAGATATATTGACTGACTTGTTGAGTGAGCAGAACAGAACCAAGTGATATTCTTGGGCTTTAT
>NW_006963427.1:0-733 GCF_000164805.1 Carlito syrichta
CTACAGATTCAATGAAAATAATCATTAAGTGAACATAATTCTTCTCAGACCTGGAAAATACAATAAAGTATGCATATGAGCCGGGCTCGGTGGCTCAGCCTGTAATCCTGAGTCTTTGGGAGGCTGAGGTGGGTGAATTGCTTGAACCCGCGGGTTCAATACCCGCCTGAACATCGAGACCTCAGCTCAACAATAAATCAAAAAATAACAAGGGCGTGGTAGCACATGACTGTAAATCAGGTTACTTGGGAGCCTGAGCCAGAAGGATCGCTGGAGCACAGCAGGTTGAGGTTGAGGTGGCCGGGAGAGGTCACTGCACTCAGGTCTGGGCACAAAGTGGGACTTCAACTCAAAATAAAAACAAAACAATTCATATGAAACCATAAACTATCAAGAATAGCCAAAAGAATCTTATCAAAAGAAACAAAGCAGGAGCTATCACTGTTCCAGACTTCAAACTTTACTATATATTTACAGTAATAAACACAGTCTGGTATTGGTACAAGAATAGGTCCATAGGACAATGGATCAGGACAGAGAATGAAATCCTCAAATTCTCAACCAATTCATCTTTAAAAAATCACTCAAGATTCAATGGTATTGGAGAACATATTCAGTAAATGGTGCTGGGAAAAGGCTGAGGACATGCACAATGTTGAAACAGGAATCTAACCATAATCATACACATTAACTCTAAATGGATCTAAGACCTAAAGTAAAACACCAGATTATA
>NW_006963428.1:0-6054 GCF_000164805.1 Carlito syrichta
CGAATGGCCATGAGTGTCCAGCTTGGGTGTCAAAAACAGACTGCAACTTAAAAAAAAAAAAAGGTGACCATATTTAGAAAATGGTGCCGGGAATACTGGTTGCAGAAGAATGAAACTAGACCCCCCACCTCTCATCATATACAAAAATCAACTCTAAATGGATCAAAGACCTAAATGTAAAACTTCAAATTATAAGAATCCTTGAAGAAAATGTAGGAAACATTTGTATGCACATTGGAGTAGACAACAAATTTTTTACCAAGTCCCCAAAAGCAAATGCCGTAAAAGCTGAGATAGACTAGTGGAACCCCATCAAACAGAAAAACTTTTTCACAGCAAAAGATACCATCAAGAGAGTGGGAAGGCAACTCACAGAATTTTTTAAAATTTTGAAAAATATGTATCTGACAAAATCTTACTCATATCTTTTCGTGAGCATTTTTGTTGGTTTTAAAAGTTGAATCCCATTAAAAGAAATCTTAAACCTATGTTTATTCTCAAAAGAAATGACAAGAAATGATGAGCTTGGGAAGATCATTATGGACACGTCATATGCTGTACGATCATTAGACTCCCATCAGTCATGGAACCAAATAACTGAGGAAAAATCAGCCAAATAAGTATCTGAGTATCTCTCATATGTCAAGTATTTTGAAACTTGGGCTTAACTAAAACTTTAAGTGAATACACTATAGTAAAGAGGAAATATTTGTGAAATGAAGTTTATGCTAATATATTTTGTTTTAAAAACAGAGAAAATGATTTTTCTCAAAAACACATCGAATGAAATAGCATGCAATACATTTGAGAAGCAAATACAGAATTGCAATACCAAACATAATTAAATAAACTTTATTGCATAGAAATATCCAGCAAAGTAGTATAATAAAAAAGTAAAATTATGACTTAATATTTATAAAACAGGAAGCAATAAGACCACCTACTCCCATTTTTGTTTTAAAGTCAGCCCTTTTATTCTTATATAATTTAATGCAAATTGAAATAGAAAATATCCCTTAATGCCAATTAGAGAGAGGAATGTTGTCTGAGTTATGAGAAACAATCTGTGCTTATGCTGTAGTTAGCCCCTCAGTCCCTTACAATCCAAGGAATAGGTCACTCATCACTTTATTTGAGTGCGACATTTAATTAAAACGAAAATATCTTGAAACGGCAACGAATCCCAAGTTCTATAGCCAGTCCAAGTTTATTTCAACAGGCACCATTCAGAAATATGAGTTATTAGCTGCCGCAATGAAGCCAGCATGGAACATCATGTACAATTTTTTATCACCACTAGTACCATACAATAATAAATTAAATTATCGACAAGTTTTTGCCTTGGGCCTAATACCTAAGTCTCTGGATGCTTGTGTAAGTGCTTTGTCTAACCCAAGTGTGTGCAGTTTCTCTGCAGATTAAGATCTGCATGAACCTTATTTATAAGCCTGACAAATCAGAATTCCCAATATATCTGTCACAAAACATTTTAGTCAGAAGATTTCACCTTCCTTCCTTTCTTGAATGATATTACATTACAGCTGTTCAACACACACTGCTTAACAATAAATGCTGATATACATTGTCACAAAGTGGGAAACCCATTGGAGTACTGCAAATACTAACACAAAAGTGTAGAAAGAAAAAAGGAACACACTCTCTTCAACTTTAGTAACAAAATGTTTTGAAAATAGAAGCACAAAAATAGATACCAGTGAAAGATATCACCCTTAATCTGAGAATATACGAATGTCCTCTGTTCAGTTCAAATCATAAAATTACTATAACATGAGCACTTTATATTATAGATTCCAAAATAATTTTATTTTTATATTTCCAATATATTTTAATCACTGGTAACAGTGATTACTCAAATAAAATTGACATTTATAATCAGATATATACAACTATTTACTCATTAATCTATTGATTCATTCAACAACCATGCATGGACTCACTGAGAAGATTTTCTCGAGCTGATGTTAAAGTCTGCTGTGATGTATTCACATAAAAACATTTCACCAGGCAGAAAAATACACACTATTCTTAAAATAAACTATTTAAATGTTTAAAATAGTAAACATGAGTTCTTTATCTTAGGATTCCAAATCACTTGTAGAATCACTTTATAGTACAGCCAGGAACATTCATGTCTAGTGCCAAAATTAAGAATTATACAAAGAAAACATATTTTACAGAAGATTTAGTCCAAAGTGTTCACAGAGATAAGAAAAGAATGCCACAGAAAGTCTAAAAGGGCAATTAAATTTGGTTGGCTATATATAGAAAAAACTTTTGTTTATGTGTTTTGTTTTTTGTTTTGTTTTTCAGTGAAAGTATATTAGGCACCTCATAATCTTAGAAGATTATAATCTGAAGGTATCTCCAGGGTCTCTAGTCTAGTGATTTCAAGTTACAGATGAAAACAGAGTCCAGAAGGTGAATCTGTTTTTCTGAAGACCCCTAAATAAAGTTTAGGTGCATCTGTGCTTAAGCTGCGATCCCCAGTCTGAAATGACTTTGAATCTCCAAAATATTTGATACTTTTTTGTTAATACTGATGGAGAACTTAAGAGGAGCAAATTCAGTATCTTCTCAGAATGAGGAAAATATTGACTTGGGGGGAAATCCTTTCAGATTGGAAGAGACAGCAGATAACCTACCCCTTCTCCCATGGGACAGTGAATTAGAAGAGAGATAAAAATTATGAGGGTCTTGTATAACATGACTTTCCAATAAAAAGGTGGGAAGTTTTCCACATGTTGAAAAAAAAGGTTTAAAAAATGTAATTGCAGCTCACAATGATGTATGGTTGGGGGGTAGAAGTTTGAATGGTCCTGTGTTAATGTGAGGCAGCAAAGAAAAATTTATTTGTGAGAGAGTTACTTCAGAAGAGATTTAGAGTCATGGTGCTGTGTCATCTTTGATTCCTGTGTGGTGTGGAAGTACAATGTCCCTAAACTCAGACACATCCCATGTAGCACAAAACAGTTTCCATCATTAGAATACCTGTAGGAGCTTCTCTGAGGAGAGATAAGTGACTAACCATGAGGCACATACCAGTCAGGAGTAGAAGAGAAAATATAGCTTATCTCTGAGAAGTCATCAGTACCTCTGGGAACTCAAGAGGTGTTGAGGCAGCATGAGGGAGCCCTTTCAACTTGATCAAGTCATGAGTACAAATCACATATTCACCAGAATGTTCTCTTAAGATGCCAGTTCATGGAATCAGAAACCCAAAAGAGTCTAACAGACAGCTGCAGCTGAACCCAAGACCAGAGGATGAGCATGTATCTAAGCCATAGATTTACATAAACAGGTTTTGCCCCCTCTTAATTCACCAAATAAAAAATACAGTTCTATTTTCCACTCCTATTCCCCCAAAAGGAAGGGTAATTATTTTACTGATATTTTTGAAAGTGTCCAAACTCAAACATAACAATTTTATTTACACATACAGTAAATACTGAAGGAAACAAACACATCTAAATGTATTCTCTGTATTTATTTATTAATATTATTTTTTATTATACAGATGTAGGGCAAAAGAAAGGATTACCTGCACGCAGGTAAAGTCTGGACCTCCAACTAGCCCTCACTCCCCTGGTATGTCTCCCCCTCCCCAACTCTTCCCTGCCCTCTCCTTCCTTCCTACTTATATATCTTAGCTTTTATGGCATTCACTTCTAGGGATTTGATAAGGAATTCATTGCCTACTCTGATGTGCATAAGGGTGTTCCCTAAACTTGTCCAACTGTCTTTCAGCCCTTGTTGCCAGTGCTCTGTGGAAAGCCAGTGGGGAAGATGAGTCTATGGTCTGTTGTCTGTGGCTTATGGCCCAGATGCCTTCCCACTGAGAGAGCTCTTGGGTTTCTGTCCACTCTTTGCTCTTGAAATAGAACAGATTTTCTGCAGCTGATGAGATGGCTGCATCGCTTTGCCAGAACACAGGGCTTCTTCCTGGTCTTGCTGTGGGGATAGTCACCAGCCCCTAGCTGTGCTTGTCTGCTGGGCTCACTTGGAAGACCAGCCCTCTTCATCCATGAAGAGCGACACTCATGGCAGCTCTCCTGAGTTCACTCTGCAGGTGCTCTCCTCCCATGAGTCACCAGTCTGACAGAAGGTCACATTCACGGAGGCTGCCCTGATGTGCATCTGTCTCTTGTCCCATTTGTACTGCAGTTGTCAAAGTCGTGACTCCTGCTCATGACTTCTCTCATGTGGGACTGCCCATGAGAGATGGTCTGCCCCTGTCTGGGAGGAGGTAAACTGTCCCAAAGCATCTTTGTCTCACTCATTCACTTTCATTTGGCAGGCAGTGTTTCAGTTCCTGTGTGAGCCTGCAGCATGGTGCAGAGATGCCATTTTGGATTCCCCCTCAATTCTGAATGTATTCTATTTGATTGATTGATTGCAAAGAAAGGTGACTCGTACTGTGTCAGTGAGTTCCACAACAGGCTTCAAAATTAAAATAACACCCTCACATTTTCATTAACCCTTTTCATTTAAATATATTCCATATCAGACAACAAAGTTGTTTAGTTTAGATAATCAAGCTTTTATATTTTATTATATTATTACTTAATCTAGTACCTTAAAGTAAAGAAAATATTAGTAGTATATATCAAATGCATTTACTTTTAAAATAAAAATTTTAAAACAAAATATATACACTCTGTGACTGAGAAATAATGTTCAACTTTATCTACACAAGTTGCTTTTCAAGATAATTATATGCATATGAATCTGTCCTTAACTTAGGTTTCTCCCTTCATTAACTAGTTCCTTTAGTCACCAGGTCATGGCATCAGGAAAATAAACAGAGTCCAAAACCAAAAACAAGAAAATGATTAATGTATTTAAGGTTCCCCCTAATAACTGCATGTTTATATAGTGAATTTCCCCTTTCCCACCATATGTGGGAGTATATCTGTCTCATAAAAATCAAATATTGCATGGTCTTTTAAATCTTTGGTTCCAAGATTATTGAATTTTATTTTATTCTTTATGCTGTTTGGTCTTTTAAGACATTTTTAGATTCCTTTGTTTCTTACTGTTTTCGAAGAAAGCCACCTATTCTCATTATTGCTAAGAAGATTCTGGAGGTCATTTATCTGGCTTCAAAGGTTCCTGAAACTTCAGTCTTCCATTCAGAATGGGGGACAAACTCATGCAAACAGATTACTTCACGCTCCACTTAACTGATAGAAGAATGTGCTTGACTGTCAATTCTGTGATTACTCCAGTGACCAGCCTTTGTTCATAACCTCCAGAGAAATTTGACTGTATTCCAATTCCATCCATCTCTTTCTTTTACAGGCCATGGAGTTTATAGTTTAATAGCTATCCCAGACAAGTGGTTTCTTTTTTTTCTTGACTTGTTTATCAGAAAGGCTGGAATAATACAAAGATCTTCTCCTACATTCAGAAAGCCCATAACAAAGTCTCTTGGGACAGGGCATCCTAAATCATTGCCGAGATTCATTTTACCATAGCAGCTTAATTAAAAAGATGGATGGTTGCAAGTCAGGAAATCTCAAGGAGGGAATGAAAAATTATCTAATCAAAGATGCCCCCCCCAATCTTGTAAAGAACAGAAGACTCTTTATTTTCAAGTTACTAAGTATTCACTATTCAAGACCTACATTTTTGGCAACGTTTTATGAAACCGACCTTTGAGGGTATATTAGGCTATATAGAACCTCCTCTGGAGAATGATCACAGAAGATTCCAACACGCAAGATGACTTTTTTCCTACTAGATGTCCATTAACAGGATAGGTCTTGAATCTCCAGACTGACAATTTTTAATATGCTTGAACTATATTGTAAGCTGTTCTTTTGAGTAGACTTTGTGTGTGCTTCTGGTGCTAGCATTTAGGTCCATGGCACTTCTCAAGAAATACTGAACTATTATGATCCCAAACATTAAATGACCATAGGATATCAATACTTCATCTGATTCCTTCACAGATTGGCAATATTATTCTAATACTTTGGCAGTTATTCTGTTCAATATATCATTGAGAACCAAGCCTGTTTTGATGCAAAAAAT
>NW_006963429.1:0-744 GCF_000164805.1 Carlito syrichta
CTCGGTCACCATGGCCTCCACTCGTCATGCTCCAGTAGTCCTCCTGCCACAGACTCCCATGTGGCCAGAATGACAGGCATGTGCCACCACACTTGGCTCATTTTTGGGCTTCCTGTAGAGACGAGTTCTCGCCAAGGTGCCCTGGCTGGTCTCAAACATGGGGTTTAGGACATTCTCTCACCTCGGCCACCCAGATCTCAGGGATGATAGGCGTGAGCCCCTGCACCTGGTCTCCACACCCTCTCAGGGCTCCACCACGAGGCCTGCTCCCTTCTGATGACACAGGACCCCGGAGAGGGTGGCTGGATTAATCCATTGAGCCCCCCCCAGGGGGAGCAGCTTGTGCAGGGGCGTATCTCCGCCAGGGCTCCAACCCCTACTCCTGCCTCATAAATCAGGGTAGATCTGCCCACTCCTCCCAGGGGCCACCTCGAGGAAAAGGATGGTGTAACTCTCAAAACTTTGAGTGGTCGGGGATGACTGGGCATCTCATGCCTGTCTCCTCAGCACTGGGGAGGCTGAACCAGGAGGATGGCTGGAACCTGGAGGCTTGAAACCAGGTGGACACCATAGTAAGCACCTACCTCGACCCCCAGCAAAACCCAGAAAATCATGGGTGAGGGTTGGCCTTGGTGGGAGGTTCACCTCCGGTCTAGAGTTCAAGATCAGGTGGGAAGACCAAGATGTCAACCAGATCGAAAACCTGTGACCATAGCAGTTTGGGAGACCGAGTCCAAGAGGATG
>NW_006963430.1:0-980 GCF_000164805.1 Carlito syrichta
AGAAGACTTGGAAGAAGAGAAATATCTGAGACTCTGCACTTTGTAGATAAAGTGTGTAGAGTCTCAGCTCCAGAAGCCACAGGAGGGGCTACAGAACCACCCTAAGCGGGGCCTCTTCATGAACTCTGAATTCCTCCCTGTTGTGAAGTGCGCAATTGATAACACCTTGGACCAGTGGCTACAAGGTAGTAATTGCATTGTGCCCTTCGGCTTTAAGATATGCTGAACTCAGGCTTTTCTCTTGCAACTTGTTTTTTTTTTTTCCATTAATAATTAAATCTGAGTATAAGCCAGAATGACCATAGACTTAATGTTTCCACTTAGGTGAATCAGATCCTGATTATCTACATACTTCAGCTTTAAAAAAAGTTCACGCAGTCCTGCTTTATGAGCCATGCAGAGAATACATATAGCGACTTTAATACCCCTTAACTCTTCAGTCCTTGTGTTATCTTCCCCAGCATCAGATCATGGTTCCTTTCCAGTGGCCCTGTCTCATGTTTCTTAGGGGTGTGTCCTGGTGCCTACTTGAGGCCAGCAGCCATTTTCTCCCTATTTTTGTACCTCCCCCATGTATACTTAGAACTTATCGTGTGGTTATTGAGTGAATTCTTGTTATACCAGCTCTGTAAGTCCATTAGTGAGAACTTGGGAATCATGTAGCAGTGGCCTTTTATCAGTAGATATACTGACATGTGATTGCGAGGAAATTGTAAAGTTACTCCTCATAGGGTGGAAGTGATCCCTGAAACACATGAGATAATGATGAGGCCTTTTGACTTACAGAAACGTATCTTACGTGTTTATGTGTGCTTGAAATTGATTTTCAGTAGTCAGCTCCTTAATTTTTTCAGGTCATTCAATTGCTTCCACAAACATCTAATGACAATGTGCTTTGGGTAAATACTAATGCTAGTAATGTCAGTAGTAACAATATTTGCTTGATTCTTTAAAGCTGTTAGTGATCAGTAGAGTTTGAA
>NW_006963431.1:0-755 GCF_000164805.1 Carlito syrichta
ACATCTTCGGCCATAATTCAGTACCCCAGGAATCAATTGGCATTTGGCAACAAAATCCCTCGCTTCAGGTTACCTCAAACTACACAAATTTATGTGGTCGTGCTGGTGGGTATTGGGATATTGGGTATAGAATATTCCACATTTTTTTGATGTCTTGTTAAGGGGAACCTGGAAAATTTTATTACTGTTCCCAGGTACTATATGGGAGTCTTTCTATTGATATCCAAACAACTGGAATTCTATGTTCAGCAGGAAATATTTCAGGTATTGCTGAGAATGAAGCAGTAATCTACATAAAGGGAGTCCTTATATACTGGAAACTACATGGCCTCTTGCTATGGAAGAATAAGGAATCTGGTTACATGAGTCCACAAATCCCAAAATCCTACAGGGACTCTTACTAAGGGAAAAAATGTATCAGGGATTTGAATCACGAATCTGGGGAATGGGAGTTCTCATATACAGGAAACTTCACGCCCTCTTGCTAAGGATGAGTAAGGAATCTGGGCTAAAAATGTCCTCAATCCTAAAAATCTACAAGGCATCTTTCTAAGGGCTAAACAACAATCAGGGTTTCGAAGCAGGAATCTGATTTATGGGATTTCTCATATACAGGAAACTACACAGCCTCTTGCTAAGAAAGAAGAAGGAATCTGGTTTTCACGAGTACTCAATGACAAAAATCTACTGGGCGTCTTGCTAAACACTAAACAAGAATCAGGTTTTTGAAGCAGGAATGTGGGGAATGGGAGACA
>NW_006963432.1:0-822 GCF_000164805.1 Carlito syrichta
AACATAAATTGGGTTAAAATATAAAGGGAATGTGATTTTATATTTCCTTCAAATATATGAGGGAAACCTTTATCTATGGATTGCACATCTGTAACATTTAATGAAAATTAACAAGCAGAAAATACAGAGTGCCCCAAGAAAATGTTCACAAATTTTAAGAATGGATAAAGCTGTATTAAACTATGATACTCTTTTATTTTCTAAAAAATTTAATATTTATTATGCATTCTGCCTTCTGAATAGCACTTAGGTACACTGAATCTCAAGGTTCAGTTATCTAAGAATGATATATATCTGGAATCTCAACAAGTTTCAATACAGGCGGAATAAAACATTCAGAATTTATGTAAGAAACACTGCAGTTGTCAATTTTGAAGGCAGAATTATACCATGTATTCTAACGTATTAAAAGGAAAAACAGTTATCATTGGAATATTATACACTTCTTAAAAAATCAGTCCCTCCATAATGAACATTTCTTGGCCCATCCCTGAATAGCTACCATTTTTAAAGTCTAGAACACTGATAGCTCCTGCTTAGATTCCTTTGATGAGATTCTTTTCGCTATTGTTGGTTCTTTATTGTTTCATATGAATTCTTTTTTTTTTTAAGTTGGAGTCTCACTCTGTCACGCAAACTACAGTGCACTGGCCACTCCAGGCCACCTCAACCTCGACCTGCTGGACTCCAGCAATCCTTCCTCCTCATCCTTTCAAGTAGCCTGATTCACAGGCATGCTCTACCGTGCCCAACTGATTTTTTGATTTATTGTACAGATGAGGTCTCGCTGCCCAGGCGGGTCTCGAACCCGCTGTCTCAGGC
>NW_006963433.1:0-705 GCF_000164805.1 Carlito syrichta
ACGAATCTGGGTTACACGAGACCTCAAATCCCAAAAACCTACCTGGAGTCTTACTAAGGGAGAAAAAAGTATCAGGAATTTGAACATGAATCTGGGGAATGGGAGTCCTCATATATAGGAAACTTCACAGCCTCTTGCTAAGGATTAATAAGGAATCTGAGTAACACATGTCCTCAATACTAAAAAGCTACAGGGCATCTTTCTAAAGGCTAAAAAAATCAGGGTTTTGAGGAAGATATCTGGGTAATGGGAGTCTTTATATACAGGAAACGACACTGCCTCCTGTTAAGGAAGAATAAGGAATCTGGTTTTCACGAGTCCTCAATGCCAAAAATCTACTGGACGTCTTGCTAAGGGCTAAACAAGAATCAGGATTTCGAAGCAGGTATCTGGGGAATGGGAGTCCTCATATACATGAAAATACAAGGGCTCTTGCTATGGAAGAATAAAGTATCTGGGTTACATGAGTCCTCAAATCCTATAAACTTCAGGGCATCTTGCTAAGGCCTACAACTCCGTGCTTCGACGTCCTCAAATTTTTCAGAGCCATTTCCTATGTGGATATTATGAAACAGTCATTCCAGAAGTCAAGCAACATTCTGGTCCTCTCAATAATTTAAACGAAAATATGGCACTACAAGTCCATTTAGATTCTGAATCCTCTAACGCCAAATCCAGGACACAAGTAATCATCTCGGGTTTTTG
>NW_006963434.1:0-759 GCF_000164805.1 Carlito syrichta
TTAGTGTCGTGTGATTCTACGTGCCTCATTTGTTTCGTGTTATACTACATCCCTTATTAGTGTCATCTGATACTACATGCCTTATTAGTGTCGTGTTATACTACGTGGCTTATTAGTGTAGTGCGATACTACATGCCTTATTATTGTCGTGTGATACTACTTTATTAATGTCGTGTGATACTACTTGCCTTATTATTGTCATGTGATACTACTTGCCTTCTTAGTGTCGTGTGATACTCTTTGCCTTATTAGTGCCGTGTGATACTACTTGTCTTATTAGTGTCGTGTAATACTACTTTCCTTATTAGTGCCATGTGATACTACTTGCCTTATTAATGCCGTGTGATACTACTTGCCTTATTAGTGCCCTGTGATACTACTTTCCTTATTAGTGCCGTGTGCTGCTACTTGCCTTATTAGTGACGTCTGACACTACTTGCCTTTTTAGTGCCGTCTGATACTACTTGCCTAATTAGTGCCGTCTGATACTACTTGCCTTATCAGTGCCGTCTGATACTACTTGCCTTATCAGTGCCGTCTGATACTACTTGCCTTATGTGTGCCACCTGATATTGTCGTTTGGTACTACTTGCCTTATTAGAGTCGTGTGATACTACTTGCCTTATTAGTGTCCTGTGATACTACTTGCCTTATTAGTGTCCTGTGATATTATTTGCCTTATTAATGTGTTGTGAAACTACTTGCCTTCTTAGTGTCGTGTGATACTACTTGCCTTTAGTCGTACGATACTACTTGCTT
>NW_006963435.1:0-1072 GCF_000164805.1 Carlito syrichta
TAGTTTCCTGTATATGAGGATGCTCATTACCCAGATTCTGCTTCATTCTAAGGAAGGTGCTGAGATGCTTCCTGGTGACATAGAATTCCAGTTGTTTGGATATCAAGAGAAAGATTCCATTAGGTTCTTGGGGATTTGGAATCCAAGATTCCTGGTTCCCCTTAACAAGGCCCCACGAAAATGTGGAATCTTCTAACCCAATGTCCCAATTCCCACCAGCCACACCACAAGAAATTTGTGTAGTTTGAGGTAACCTGAATCGAGGGATTTTGTACCAATATGGCATTTGATTCCTGGGGTACCTGATTATGGTTGTAGATGTTTCTAGGACACAAAAGGATTTGTAGGGCCAGATCCTCGATTACAACTATCAAGAGTACCAGAAAGTTCCTAGGGAAATCTAATGACAGATTTAGGCTATCCACGGAGCAAGTAGCTCTGAAAAATGTAGGGACCTAGAAGCCCATATTGGTGATGAAACCTTATGAAGAAGCCCGGTAGATTTTGGCAAATGAGGACTCCTACAACCGTATTTCCTTTTCGTTCTCAGCAAGATGCCCTGATTTTCCCTCGTGATGTGGATCTCAACACTCAGTATACAAATAGGCAGATGCTCAGAAGTTTCCCAAGGTGTGGAATCCATGAAACCTTGATTACCCTTTAAAGTACCTAATAAATATTTGGCAAACTCAAAACACCAGGCCCCTATCCAAATTGAGTAATAATCGGAAATTTTAGCATTACAAGGTGCATCTTAATACAATAGTTACCTACAAATATGGCAATAAGTTTCTTTGTGTCCTGAAATCTACCCTTTGTTGTCCCAAGGAACCCAAAGGACTTTTAGGTCCACATTCTCGGTTACAACTACCAAGAAGAGCTGAATGTTGCTTAGAATCCATAATGACAAAATTGTCACATCCAAGAGACATGCAGCACTAAATACTGTGGGGAATTAGAAGCCCGGATTCCTGATTAGCCCTTTATAATGTGGCCATGTAGACTTCTTGGATTGGCGACACACTTAACCCTGATTCCTTTTCGTTCTCAGTAAGACCCCGCACGTTACCTG
>NW_006963436.1:0-2440 GCF_000164805.1 Carlito syrichta
AGGTAGCTAGGCAATTAAGTCAGCTGCCTAACCAGTTGGCAGGTAGTTGACTCAGCTAGTTTATTCAGCTGGCTAACCAGTTGAGTAGTTATATGAGTCAGCACGTTTAGTCAGTTGTCTAGACACCTTGCTAGCTAGTTAAAAAACTAGTTAGGTCAGATGGGCAGCCAGCTGGCTTGCTAGTTATTTCAGCTAGTTAATTCAGCTGGCTAGCTTGGAAGCTAGCTAGTTAATTCAGCTAGATATGTCAGCTATCTAGCTAGTTTAGTCAGCTAGTTAAGTCAGCTAACAACATGATAGCTAGCTAGGTAGTTAGCTAGATAAAACAGCTAGTTAAATCAACTGGCTAGCTCGGTAGCAAGCTAGTTATGTCAGCTAGTTAATTCAGTTGGATAGTTAGTTAATTCAGTTAGTTAAGTCAGTTGCCTAGCCAGCTGTCTAGCTAGTTAAGTCAACTGGCTGGCATGCAGGTTAGCTAGATAGGTAGTTATGTAAGCTGGCAGGCCAGTGGGTTATGTAGATAGTTGGCTAGTTAAGTCAACAGGCTAGCCATCAAGCGTCTACTTATGGTAGCTAGTTTAGTCAGCTAGTTATCCAGGTGTCTAGCTAGGTAGCTAGCTAGTTAAGTGTGCTGGCTATCCACCTGCCTACTACGTTAAGTCAGCTAGTTAAGTCAACTGGCTAGCCTGCTGGCTAGCTATGTACTATGCAATTAAGTCAGTTTGCTAGTCAGCTGGCTAGCTATTTATTTTAGCTAAATTAAGTCAGTTGGCATGCCAGGATGCTAGCTTGGTAGCTAGCTAGCTATGTCACCTGTCTAGCCAGCTGACTAGATATTTTAGTCACCAAGTTAAGTCAGCTGGCTAACCCACTGGTCACCTAGGTAGCTTGCTATTTAAGTCAGCTGGCTGGACAGCTGGCTAGTAGATAAGTCACCTAGAAATTCAGCTGGATAGCCAGCTGGCTAAATATGTAGCAAGCTAGTTAGTTCACCTGGCTAGAAAGCAGGCCATCTAGTTAAGTCAGCTAGTTAAATCAGCTGTTTAGCCGAATGGCTAGTTAGGTGGCTGGCAAGTTAAGCAGGCAGGTTAGCAGGCTGGTCAGTTAGGTGGCCAGCTAGTTAAGCCGGCTGGCTAGACAGTTGACCAGCAGGCTGCCTGACTAGTTAAGCCAGCTATCTATCCGACTGTTCAGCTATCTATCCCATTCTCCCACTGTCCAGGCTGCTAGCTGGCTATTTAAGCCGGCTGGCCAGCCAGCCAGCCCACTTGCTAGCTAGGTGGCTGCCTAGGCATCTGGCCATACAGGTATCCAGCTCATTAAGCCAGTTGTCTAGCTGTCTAACGAACAAGGTAGCTAGCTATTTAAGGCATCTGGCTAGCCAGCTAGCCAGCCAACGAGCTAGTGGCTAGTCAAAACATGTACCTAGACAGCTAGCAGTTAAGTCAGCTAGCAAGTCAGTTAAATATTCAGCTAGCTTGTTAAGTCAGTTAGCTACTCAAGTTCCTAGTCAGCTTGCTAGTTAAGTCTGCTAGATAGTCAGCTAGCTTGTCAGCTTGATAGTTAATTCAGCTAGCCAGCTAACTAGCCAGTTACCTAGTTAGTTAAGTCAGCTAGCTAGACAGGTAGATAGCTTGTTTGCTACCTAGTTATATCAGTTATATAGCCAGCTAGCTAGTCAGTTAGCTAGTTAAGTCATCTGGCACATCATTTAGTTACTTAGCTAACTAGTTGGCTGGCAACTCAACTAGCTGGTCAGCTATCTAATGGACTCCCTCGTTTTCCATCAGGCTAGCTAAACAATAGGCTCGCTCGCATGAAAACCGGTCAGGAAACTAGTCAGCTCACTCACCAGCCAACAGGTCAACTAAATTGTCAGGTTGCTCAAAGCCCAACAGATCAGCTAATTAGTCATTTGCTCACAGGTTGACTAGTTAAGTTAGCTCACCGTTCGGCTCTTTCGCTGGCCGACTAGTTATGGCAGAGCATGCATAGGCTCATTCATTGGCCAACTAGTTAATTCAGCTGACCCGTTGGCTCTCTCGCCAGTTGACTAATTAAGTCAGCTCACCTGTCGGCCCACTCTCCGGTCGATTAGCTAAGTCATCTAAACGGTTGGCCTACTAGCCGCAACACTAATTAAGTAAGCTAACCAATCGGTCAACTAGTGGGCCAACTTGCTCAGTCAACAAGTTAGGTCAGCTAATTAGTCAGGAGACTAGTTAGGTCTACTAAGTAGTCAGCAAACTAATCAGCCGACTAGTTAGGTCAGCAAACTAGCCAGCCAACTGCTTAACAGAGCTAACTAGGGGGCCAACTCGTCAGTCAACTAATTAACAAAGCTAAATAGTCGGCCGATTAGTCTTCCAGCTAGTTAACCAAGCTAACAAGTAGGCCGAGTAGTCAGTCAACATGTTAAACCAGCTAACTAGTCAGCCGA
>NW_006963437.1:0-716 GCF_000164805.1 Carlito syrichta
GTGGGTTTCCCACCTGGCTAGCTAGGTAGCAAGCTAGTTATGTCAGCTGGCTAGACAGCTGGTTAGAAAGCTAAGTCAGCTAGTCAATTCAGCTGGATTCCTAGCTAGCTAGTTAGGTAGCTAGCAAGTTAAGTCACCTGGCTAGCCAGCTGGCTAGCTGGTTAAGTCAGCTAGTTAATTCAGCTGGCCAGCATGTTAGCTAGGTAGTAAGGTAGTTAACTCAGATGGGAATCCAGCAGGTAATGTAGGTATGGATTTAGTTAAGTGATCTGGCTGGCCATGAGGCTATCTTGTTATGTCACCTAGTTAAGTCACCTGGATTTACAGCTGTCTAGCTAGGTAGCTAGCTAGTTAAATATGTTGACTAGACAGCTGACTACTTCGTTAAGTCAGCTAGTTTTGTCAGCTGGCTAGGCTGCTGGCTAGCTAGGTAGCTAGCCAATTAAGTCAGCTGGCTGGCCAGCTGGCAAGCTAGTAAAGTCAGTCAGTTTAGTCAGCTGTCTAACCAGTTGTCTATCTAGTTAAGTCAGTTGTCTAGACAGCTGGTTAGCTATTAAAAAGCTAGTTACATCAAATGTGTAGACAGCTGGTCACTAGTTATTTCAGCTAGTTAAAATGTGCTGGATAGCTATGTAGCTAGCTAGTTAATTCAGCTAGATATGTCAGCTAGCTAACTGTCAGTTAGCTATATGATAGCTAGCTAGGGAACTAACTAG
>NW_006963438.1:0-797 GCF_000164805.1 Carlito syrichta
AGGCAGACACTGAGAAACTGACTTTGGAATGTAAACAATGAAGAGCCCCCAGAATGACTGGTCTCAAAATACAAACTTAGACATCAAGACATTAATAGAGAGATTAAAAAGAATTGAGGAGACTCAAGAAGAAACTAGAAAGGAGCTGATATCTGAGATAACAGTAATAAAGAATACTGGGAATGAAATAAACAATAAACTGATAAGCATGGAAAGCAGTATTACCCAGGCAGAAGAAAAAATCTCAGAGCTTGAGGACCAAAATATAGAAATAACCCAAACTCTCAAAAACACAGAAAACATGGTCAAAAAGACAGAAAAAACCTTCAAGAGATGAGCGATTACCTCAAGAGGCCTAACCTAAGAGTAATTGGTCTGCCTGAGGCAGAAAGAGAGACAGAGACCACATTGGAACAAACATTCCATGAAATCATTCAAGAAAGCTTCCCTTATCTGATCAATGATGCAAAAACTCAAACACAAGAGATCCAGAGAACCCCTGAAAGACAACAAATGAGAAAACCAACTCCTAGACACATAATGATTCACCTAAACAAAGTAGGCATAAAAGAAAAAATCCTAAAGGCAGCAAGAGAAAAAGGTCAGATCACCTACCATGAAAAACCAATTAGAATAGCAGCAGATTTATCTACAGAAACACTGCAGGGCTAGGGAGAGCTTGGAGCCCTATCTTCAAAGTCCTAAAGATAAACAATTTCAACCAAGATAACCTACCCTGCCAGATTAGCTCATCAGCGGAGGGGAGATTTAAATCGTTCCCAGATATTCAATCCCTA
>NW_006963439.1:0-997 GCF_000164805.1 Carlito syrichta
CGTCAGCTTGACCAATATAGTGAGACCTCATCTCTACAAAAAAAATTTTTAAAGTTATCCAAAGTGCACCCATAGTTCCAGCTACTAGAGAGGCTAAAGCAAGAGCCTGGGAGTGTGACGCTAAAGCGAGTTATGATTCCACCACTGCATTCCAGCCTGGGCGACAGAGCGAGATCTTGTCTCTACAAAAGAAACAGCAATCACAAAAACAAGTCAGCCAGTTGGTTCTGAGGAAGATGACTGAACATCTAGCTTTAGAACATCAGATGTTTCAGCCTTCAGCCATGCCATCAAAACCTCCCTTCATCCACGAACCTTAGTTCTCTCAGCTTAGCTTCCTCTGATCCCACAACAAGCCATAGTTTTCCTTTTACTAAGAGAAGAAGGAAGTGTGCCTTGTGTGATTGATTGCTTCTCAGGATTCAAAGCTACAGGGGCAAGTCCAAGTGCTCTACAGACGTTGACTCAAAGCTACAGGGGCAAGTCCAAGTGCTCTACAGACGTTGACTCAAAGCTACAGGGGCAAGTCCAAGTGCTCTACAGACGTTCTCTCTGAAGCAGCAGAGATGAAAGTCAGACAAAATAATTCAAAAAGTGCTGAACTCTGATGGTGAAGTTCTTAGACTTTGAGGAAAGTCTTCAGTTGAAGTCCATTAAGCAAATTAAAACATAGGAGAAGAATAAACATAAGTTGATGTACATCGCAGTTTTATGAGGGAGAGGAAGCAGTTCATTCCGACCAAGCTCTGACTGGTAGCCTCTGAGATGCCCAGCTCTTGAAGCTCTGATGCTGTTCTCTCTAAGATACCCTGCTAACAATCAAGAAAGAAAGCTAGCAGAACTCTCTTCCCCACAAACATAAAAGCTAAAAATATAATCCATATGGTTTCTCATACCACTCCTGAGACCAGGCCTTTTGTCATTTTTGTCTCCGAGCAAGGAATTATACACCAATCCTTTGACATGTAGTGTGTATGTTGCATAGTGCTTGGACCTC
>NW_006963440.1:0-907 GCF_000164805.1 Carlito syrichta
TCCATTTCCCCAGATTCATGCATCAAAAACCTGATTCGTGTTTAGCCCTTAGCAACATGGCCTGAATTTTTTTGTGGTTGAGGACACGTGTAATCATATTCCTTATTCTTCCTTAGGAAAAGGCAGAGCAATTTCCTGTATATGAGTACTCCCATTACCCAGATTCCTACTTCAAAAACCCGATTCTTTGATCCCTCTTAATAAGACACCCTGTGGATTTTTGGGATTGAGGACTAGTGCAACCCAAATTCCTCCTTCTTCCTTAGCCAGAGGCCATGTTTCCTGTATATTAGGGCGCCCACTACCCAGAATCCTGCTTCATTCTCAGCAAGGTGTTGAGACATTTCCTGGTGACCTAGAATGCCAGTTGTTTGGATATCAAGAGAAAGACTCCCATAAGGTTCTTGGGGAATTGGAATCCAAGATTCCTGGTTCCCCTTAACAAGACCCCCAAAAATGTGGAATCTTCTAAACCCAATGTCCCAATTCCCACCAGCCTGACCACAAGGAATTTCTGTAGTTTGAGGTAACCTGAATCGAGGGATTTTGTACCAATATGCCATTTGATTCCTGGGGTACCTGATTATGTTCGTAGATATACCTAGGACACAAAAGGATTTGTAGGACCAGATCCTCGATTACAACTATCAAGAGGACCACAAAATTCCTGGGGATCTCTAATGACAGATTTAGGGTATCCACGGAGCAAGTACCTCTGAAAAATGTAGGGACCTTGAAGCCCAGTTTGCTGATTATACCTTATGAAGAGACCCTGTAGATTCTGGTGAATGCGGACTCCTAGAAGCGGATTTCCTTTTTGCTCTTAGCAAAGATGCCCTGATTTTTCCCTCGTGATGTGGCTCACAAAATTCTGTATACAAATAGACTGATGCCCAGAACTTTCCTA
>NW_006963440.1:2251-3215 GCF_000164805.1 Carlito syrichta
TGGGAATCTATAATGACACTTGTCCTTTCTAAGTGGCAAGTTGCTCTGGAGAATTTGGGGAACTAGAAGCCCAGATTCCAGACATGCCCTTATACTGGAGCACTGTAGAATTCATGGATTGAGGCCTTGCATAATCCAGATTCCTTTTTTATTATCAGAAAGACACCCGGAGGTTTTCTCGTGACGTGGATATGCAATCTCTAACATACCAATACTCATAGGGCCAGAAGGTTCCCAGGGACCTGGAATTCAAGACTGCTGGTTTCCCCTTAAGAATACGTCCTAAATATGTGGGAAACCCTAATACCATATTCTGAATAATAAAACGAATATCCAACAATAGTTTCTGGACTACGAGGAAAACCTGCAGCCAGTGGTCACATTAAAAAATGGCAAGCTGATCCTTTGATTGTGGTATGTGAACTTTCAGGAACCTGTGAAACAAACGGACCAGTAGGCCGGATTCTCAGTTAAATCTATAAAGAGGCATAGTACTTTCCTGAAGATCAGTAATGCCCTATTTGTGGTATGCACATAGGATATTGCTCTGAATAATATGGGGACCAGGACCCCCAGATTCGAGATTAGAATTTAGCTAAAGTCTCTGTCGATTCCTAAGTATGAACACTGTCTAAAGCCAGGGATAAGTTAGCAATTCGCCGGATGTTTGCAAGGTACATAGAAACCGAGTTTCCTCGTTCCTCTTTAGTAACACGTGTAGAAACTTTCAAGGGACACATTGACCCAGAATTGTATTTCGTTCCAAGGAAAACGACGGGGTTTTACCTATTGACCTGGAAGGCCAGACTCATGTACACCCATAGAATGATGACAAGAATATGCCTGGGGACGTGTATTCTAAGATTCTTGATTCCCTCCCATAAATAACTCCTAAAAATTTGAACACCTAAACTCAAAGTCCTATTTCAGAACAGCAGAAGCACTGATGTTTCTGGAGTATGAG
>NW_006963441.1:0-732 GCF_000164805.1 Carlito syrichta
CTACTTGCTCCGTGGGTAACCTAAATCTGTCATTAGATATCTCTAGGAACTTTTTGGTCCTCTTGATAGTCATATTCGAGGATCTGGCCCTACAATTCCTTTAGTGTCCTAGGAACATCTACAAACATAATCAGGTACCCCAGGAATCAAATGGCATATTGGTACAAAATCCCTCGATCAGGTTACTTCAACTACATAAATTTCTTGTAGTCGGACTGGTGGGAATTGGGACATTGGGTTTAGAAGATTCCACATTTTGGGGTACTCTTGTTAAGGGGCAAAAGGAATCTTGGATTCCAGTTCCCCAAGAACCTAATGGGAGTCTTTCTCTTGATATTCAAACAACTGGAATTCTATGTCACCAGGAAATGTCTCAGTGACTTGCTGAGAATGAAGCAGGAATCTGGGTAATGGGAGTCTCCATATACAGGAAACTACATGGCCTCTTCCTAAGGAAGAATAAGGAATTTTGGTTGCACTAGTCCTCAGTCCCAAAATTCCACTGGGCGACTTTCTAAAAGGTAACCAAGAATCCGGTTTTTGAAGTAGGAATCTGGGTAATTGGAGGAATCATATACAGGAAACTGCACTGCCTATTGCTAAGAAAGAATACGGAATATGGTTACACGTGTCCTCAATCCCAAAAAAATTCAGGGCGTCTTGCTTATGAAAACACATATCATGGTTTTTGATGCATGATCTGTGGAAATGGAGTCCTCATATACAGGCAAT
>NW_006963442.1:0-312 GCF_000164805.1 Carlito syrichta
CTATGCAGAGAACTCAGTTGAGTCACACTATGCCCAGACTTCTGACCCATGAACACTATTAGATAATTGATGGGTTTGTGTTCATTTATTTTGGCTGTGATAGAAACTAGTAATACTATAGGGACAATTAATTTCAAAACATTTTTTATGAGTCCCCCTTATTTACTATCATTATATCACACACACACACACACACACACACACACACACACACACATGCACACACACACACTCTCAGAACTACTCGATTTGTGGTCTTTCAGAATAGGGTTTTTCTTTCTTTGGTAAGCCTGTGATTTTCAGCATTCTTAC
>NW_006963443.1:0-758 GCF_000164805.1 Carlito syrichta
CAAGTAGTATCAGAAGACACTAATAAGGAAAGTAGATCACAAGACACTAATAAGGCAAGTAGTATAACAAGACACTAATAAGGCAAATAGTATCACAAGACACTAATAAGGCAAGTGGTATCACAAGACACTAATAAGGCAGGTAGTTTCACAAGACACTAATAAGGAAAATAGTATCACAAGACACTAATAAGGTAAGTAGTATCACAAGACACTAATAAGGTAGGTAGTATCACAACACACTAATAAGGCAGGTAGTATCACAACACACTAATAAGGCAGGTAGTATCACAACACACTAATAAGACAGGTAGTATCACAACACACTAATAGGGCAGGTAGTATCACAAGACACGAATAACGCAGGTAGTATAACAAAACTTGAATAAGGCAGGTAGTATCACAAGACACGAATAAAGCAGGTAGTATCTCAAGACACTAATAAGGCACGTAGTATCACACAACAATAATAAGGCGAGTAGTATCAAACGACACTAATAAGGCAAGTAGTATCACACAACACTAATAAGGCGAGTAGTATCAAACGACACTAATAAGGCAAGTAGTATCACATGACACTAATAAGACAAGTAGTATCACACGACACTAATAGGCACATAGTATCACATGACACTAATAAGGCGAGTAGTATCCAACGACACTGATAAAGCAAGTAGTATCACACGACACTAATAAGGCAAGTAGTGTCACATGACACTAATAAGCAAGTAGTATCACATGACACTAACAATGCAAGC
>NW_006963444.1:0-744 GCF_000164805.1 Carlito syrichta
CAGGTATATTTGAGAGGGAACCAGGATCATGGTTTCCAAGTCCACAAGAGCATTCTGTAGTCGTTCTATTGGGAGGCACGTGTCTGGATTCCAGGGCACTGGGAAACATCTGGTCGAATTGCTGAGAACGAAACAGAAATTGGAGATACTATGTCCCTGAAAGCTTCTACTCATGTTACCAATGCGGAACAAGGAATATCAGTTTCCATGTGACCAGCAAACTTCTGGGCAGTTGCTAATTTTTCCCGTCTTAAGGAAGCTCTCATACCGAGAAACCTACAAGATTTTTCTAAATGCAAGTCAGGAATTTGGGAATCCCGGTCCACACATTTTTCAGATCTAATTCTTATATCTGTACCACGGATCTGTCATTACCAATTACCAGGAACCAACTACTCTTCTTCTCAGTTGTAATAGGGAATCTGTCCATGAGCTTGGCTTTTTTTTGCAGGAGGTTGTAAGGCCAGACCACAACCCAATGAATCATTTCGCCATTTTTAGTGTAGTTTCTGGCTTCAGGATCACCTCCTAATCCATAAACTACTGCTGGAATTTTAGAATGATTTTGTAACTTGGGATTAGGAGTTCTCACATATTTAGGATATATTCTTGAAGGGGATCCAGCAATCTTGGATTCCAGGGCCCTTCTGACAATTTGGACGAATGAATATTGGTATATAAAAGATTTTACTTCCACATCGCAAGTAACGTCCGGGAGTCTTACTGAGACAAAAATAATCTGGG
>NW_006963445.1:0-389 GCF_000164805.1 Carlito syrichta
CGCCACCAAATGTATATTTACTGCCTAAGTGTTTCTTTTATATTTCCACTCTTTTTTTTTTTTTTTTGAGTTGGAGTCTCACTGTGTTGCCCAGACTGGAGTGTAGTGGCCGCTCCCGGCCACCGCAGCCTCGACCTGCTGGGCTCCAGCGATCCTTCCGCCTCAGCCTTCCAAGTACCTGGAACTACAGGCATGAGCTACCATGTTCGGCTAATTTCTGATTTATTGTAGAGATGAGGTCTCACCAAGTTGCCAAGGCGGGGCTCAAACCCTTGGGCTCAGGCAATCCACTCACCTCAGCCTTCCAAAGTGTGGGATTATAGGCTGAGCCACCGAGCCCGGCTAACATTTACATTTTGGCAATAAAGACCTCGGATAAGAGTGCACTT
>NW_006963446.1:0-868 GCF_000164805.1 Carlito syrichta
ATTCTTATAATAATCATTTTATTCTGTGGCATTGGCAGCTGATCACTTGTTTCAACCTCACTGACAAAAAGCCATTACTTTCTATCTAATAAATGATGTACCTTCAATGCACTTTATACAGGGAAGACAGACAAAGGATACCAAGAATACCAGGGTATCCACTCACCAACTGTATTCCTAATGCTGCTGACTGAGCTTTATTTTATTGAATGGTATCAGGAAACCATCTTCATCACAATGACTGGAGGACAGTCTCTTGTGCTCCTTTGAGGACCAGTTTAAAGAGAACCACTATTTATTCAAAGTGTATTGAAGAAGGACCACCCCTGTGACACCCTAAGTGGTATCACAGGTTTCAGACCTTGTAATTCAGTGGTGAAGAACCCAGGAACGATCAAATATTATTCTCAAAACATATAAATTAAAGGAAACGTCATTGTATCATTGCAAGTGCTAGAATAACATGATTTGGGCATATTTTCTATGTCTCAATTTATAAAAATAACTATCAATAAGTATTAAGGTGATACAGAGGAGAGTGGTGGGTCTAGTAATGTAAGCTCTTTATCTACCTGGGTTGTCTGAGCCTGAGACATATGGGGTAAAATTACTGTTCACAGGTGTATTAGTTTCTTTTTGCTGCTATAGCAAATTATCACAAACTTGTTGACTTAAAACTATAGAAATTCATTAGCTTACAGTTCTGAATATCAGTTGTACAAAATGGGTCTCACAGACTAAAACCAAGGCATCATCAGGCCTATGTTCTTCCTGAAAGCCCTTGAAACATTCATTTCATTACTTCTTCAGCTACAGAGTGGCTGTATTTCTTGACTTCTGTCTTTAAAGTCATCAATTGTATCTCTCT
>NW_006963447.1:0-705 GCF_000164805.1 Carlito syrichta
CATCACTATGACTGGCTAAAATTGGGGATTTTTTAAAAATAATCTTTTTTTTTTTAGTTGGAGTCTCATTCTGTCGCCCAGATTGGAGTGCAGTGACCACTCCCGGCCACCGCAGCCTCGACTTGTGGGGCTCCGGTGATCTTTCCGCCTCAGCCTTCCAAGTAGCCAGAATTACAGGTATGCACTACCATGCCCGGCTGATTTTTTTTTTATTTATTGTAGAAATGAGGTTTCGCTGCCCAGGTGGGTCTCGAACCCGCGGGCTCAGGCAATCCACTCACCTCAGCCTCCCAAAGGCGCAGGATTACAGGCTGAGCCACCGAGCCTGGCTGGGATTTTTTTTGATGGCCGAGATGAGGTCTCATCCAGTGTCCCGGGCTAGTCTCAAACACACTCTTGCCATCCTCTCGACTTGGCCTCCAAAGTGCCAGGATGCCAAGCTGAGTCCCTGAGTCCGGCCTATGGTTGTGGTGGTGGTGGTTGGTATTATTATTGAGTCGGTGTCCCATTCTGTCACCAAGACTGGAGGGCAGGAGCCCAATCTCGGCCACTGTGGCCTCCACCAGCTGGGCTCCAGTGATCCTCCTGCCTCAGCCTCTGGAGTGGCCAGGATGATGGGCACCATTACCCCAGACCTCCTGTTTGGATGGGTGAGGAGACTGGGTTTTCCTGCCTGACTTAAACTGTCCTTGAGCTCCTAGGCTA
>NW_006963448.1:0-758 GCF_000164805.1 Carlito syrichta
AGGCAATGAGGATGTACCAGTACAACATGAAATCTCTACTCTTATAAAACTTAAATTGTAGTGCAAGAACACTAGTGATAACAAGACATAGGTGATATATAGATCAACTGGTAGATAGATAGATAGATAGACAGATAGATGATGGAGAGAGAGAGAGAGAGAGAGAGGTTTCAAAAAGTGATAAATGCCCTAAAGAAAAATAGGTGAGGAGTTAAGGAATGCTAGAAAGCAGGGTGGGGCGGGGCAGTGGTTGATGATGTGCCAAAGATTTCTCAGGGGAGACAACCTTTCAACCATCTAAGTGAAGAGAGGGAAGAAGCTGGGGGAACCTGTAACAAGAGTAGCCTAGGTTGTGGGTACAGTCAGAGCAAAGGCTGGCAGGGGAACAAATGTTTGACGTCTTTGAGAAGGAGCAGAAGGCTAGTGTAAAAGAATGAAATGTGAAGTGAGAGTGATAGATGAGGTCAGAGAGACAGACAAGAGCCTGATAATAAATGCAGCTCCGCATAGACCATAGTAAGTGATTCTTTTGTTTTTGTTTGTTTTTTTCTTGTTTTGTTTTCTTCTACATGTTCTAGAAAGCCTTTGGAGGTTTTGCCTGGGAAGTGACATGGCCAAATTTACATGTATATAGATAATTTTTGGGCTGCCATATGAAGAGTAAATTCATATATCAAAGCAAAGAAATAGCAGGAAGATAGTTGGAATGCTATCCCTGTGGTCCAGGCAAGAGTGACTATAGAGCTATAGAGCAGAAA
>NW_006963449.1:0-633 GCF_000164805.1 Carlito syrichta
AGACAGGCATGGGTCACCTGGCCGTTCCCGCCCCCCCAAAGTTTTGAGAGTCATGCCCTCCCTTTCCCTGAGATAGCCCCTGGGAACGAAGCAGGTGGAGAAGTGGGCATCCCAGTGGAGACATGCCCCAGACACAGGTGTTCCACCGGGGAGGGGTCAGGTGAGGACTCTGATCACACTCTCTAGGGTCCCAGGTCGTCAGAAGGGAGAGGGACTTGTGGTGGGGCCCAGAATGGGTTATGGAGGAAAGGTGTAGGAGCTCATGCCTGTCATCACAGCACTCTGGAAGATTGAGGCAAGAGGATGGCCAGAGCCCCTATGTTCGAGACCAGCCCGGGCACCTTACCGAGACCTCATCTCTACAAAAAGCCAAAAAATGAGCTGAGCATTGGGACACCCATTTGTCATTCCAGGCACTCGGCTGGTCACTGCGGGAGGATCACAGGAGCCCAGCTGCTGGAGACTGCACGGACCAAGAGCGGGCTCCTGTGCTCTGACTTGTGCAACAGAGCAGGACTCAGACTCAGAATAATATTACCAACCTCCACCACCACCACAACCACAGGCCAGTGTCAGGGGCGCAGCCTGGCACAGCCTGGCATCCTGGTGCTTTTGGAGGCCCAGGTAGGTGGA
>NW_006963450.1:0-313 GCF_000164805.1 Carlito syrichta
CAGTACTATTTACTGAATAGTGTGTCCTTTCCCCATTGTATGTTTTTGTCTGCTTGATCATACATCAGTCTGTTGCAGGTATTTGGGTCTATTTCTGAATTGTCTATTGTTATCTGTTGGTCCGTTTGTCTGTTCCTGTACTAGTACCATGCTGTTTTGTATATTATAGTCTTATAGTATAATTTGAAGTTAGGTAATGTGCTGATTCCAGCTTTTTTTTTTTCTTCTTTTTCCTTCTTCTTCTTGTTATTGCTTTAGCTACTCTGGCACTTGCTTGGTTCCATGTGAATTTTAGGGTTGTTGTTTTTTTTTC
>NW_006963451.1:0-4906 GCF_000164805.1 Carlito syrichta
GGCCTTCCAATTGCTCATTCAAAACATGCTGTTCCACTGATATTACCTGCCTTAGTCGGGCTAAGTATAACAGGGACAGTTGTAATTGGCACTGCCGCCCTGGCCCGTAGAGAATTGGTTTTATCTAACCTTGCCCAGGAAATTGATGGCAACCAGTGGAATCTATAAATTGCCATGAACCACCTCCACAAACAGGTGGAATCCTTGGCTGAAGTTATCCTTCAAAATCATAGATGCCTATATTTACTTTTCCTATCCAAAGGGGACTCATTGTAGCCCTTGAAGAAGCTTGTGGTTTTTATGTCAACAAATCAATGGTTATTAAAGATACTCTCCAAAGATCTGGGAAAATTTAGACAAATGACAAGAAGAGTTTGAACTCATGCCATGTACTGTAACTAGAGATTAAAGTTCTACATTGTTTTATTCCTGGTTTAATTGAGGCAAACCTATAGTATTTGAGACCACACATTGCGATGTTTCATAGATTGAAATATGAAAAAACCTCAAACAATGTTGCTAGTTCAATTCTGTAAAAGTACAAAGAGAACATCATTCTCCCTATGGAAACTAAGGGGAGAGAACATAATCCCTTGTGGAAACAAGGTTGTGTATTAGGAACGAGAATATTATATTTATTTCATGGGGTTCACAAAAAGAAAGACTTTTAGAATCAAACAAGATAAAATGTAATTTCCCTCTTCTTGTCCCAGACAAATGTTTCCAGGTGACAATCAGTGTATTCATCAGAGAGTGGTAAAATCATCTACCATCCTATGTGGAAGCTAACCTGTTAAAGTCTTTCAATTAGTTGTGTAACTTACTTCTGGGTAAGAATTTGAATGTCAGATATCACGATTTTTTTAAAGAACAGCAAGAAAAAAATAAGAATCTAACATATCTTTTTTTTGCTGTGGAGATGTGGCAGCTAGATTTACTTATTCAAAGATTTTGTAGTATATCCAACTGAGTCACACACTCCACCCTTTTTTGATTTATTAATTTATTTATGTATTCATATATTTAAAAGTATGTAAAACGCTTTCACCAAACAAATTACCAAACTGACATTGAAAAAATGATGCAAGAAAATCTAAGATGTTCTCTGTGGCGATAAAGAGAAAACTCAAATGTGCATGTTGGAAGTCTCTTGGAGAAACACATGACAGAATGTGGTGTGATCATTTGTGTTAGATCAGGAAACAAAGAGTGGTGGGAGTCTAGCAAAGTCAATAACTGCTTTGGTGTTCCTTTGTCAGAAAAGTGCTTCACTGGACAATATAAATTTTTAGACTCAAGGAGAAACACCTGTGTGTTACCAACTTCTGGGCTTAATTGGAGATTTTTTTCCCTTGAAGAGTGAAAACTCATGCCCTTTACTGTGTAACTGCAGCTTCAGAATCTAGATAATTTCATTACTGGAGTTATTTAGGCAAGCCCATTGTATTTATGGCTACTTATTGGGTTTTTGGGGAATTGAAACATAGGAATCCCCAAACAATGCAACTAGCTCAGTTTTGCAAAAGTACAAAGAGCAAATTTGTGTGGGGTTTCAAATTTTAAATCTCTAAAACATTGAAATGTGTAGTCTCAAATACCATAGGCTTGTCTAAATTAATTGTGGGAATGAAATAATGTAGAGTCTTAAGCTGCAGTTGTAGTAAAAGGCATGGGCTCAACTCTTCATAAAGTCTTGAGTCTATCTTCATACCTGCTAACTTTTCCACCTTGGGCCTTGATTCAGCATTCTGAGGCAATGAAGAAACAACATCCAGTTAATCCCAGAAGTAGGTTGCTTGCAGTTCTTTATTCTTAGGCCAAAAGTTCCAAGTTGCCCACTGAAGCATGTTTCTGAAAAGGCAATTCAAGAGCAGGATTTTGACTTTGCTGGAGTCCCACAATGTTTCATTCCCTGAAATGACACAAATGATCACATAACATTCTGCCTTTTATCGTGAGACTTCCAACATGCAGGTTTGCAGGTTTTTGTTTTCTCTTTAATGTCACTGGGAACATTTTAGGATTTCTTAAATATTTCTTCAAAGTAAATTTGGGAATAATTCTTTGTGAAAGTGTTTTACTTACTTCGAAAAACATAAATGGATAAATAAATACATAAATAGTGTGACATTACACTCGGTTACACTACAAACTGTTTAAATGGGTAATGCTATCCGTCATTGTCCATGGCAAAAAAGAAGCCAGAATTGATTTTTAACTTTTTTATCGCTATGATTTAAAAAAATGCTGATATATGATTTGCCAAACTCTTACTTGAATTAAGCTACACAGATAATGTGGAATCTGCTAACATCCTTTTTTCCATGTATGTTTGCAGGCAACTTTGCCACTCTCTGATGAATTTATTGATTACCACTAGGAAACATGTCTCTGGCATAGGAAGAGAGAAGAAACATCTAACTTTTTTTTTTAAGAGTGTTTTCTTTTGTGAGTCTCGTGAAATAATCATAATACTGTAGTCACTAATATACAAACCATGTTACCATAAGGGATTGTGTTCTCTCCTCATAGCTTCCATGGGGGAGAATGATATTCTCTTTGAATTTTTACAAAATGAACCTAAAACTTTGTTTTGGATTTCACATATTTAAATCCTGGAAACATCACAATATGTAGTCTCAAATATTATAGGCTTGCCTAAATTAATGCCAAGAATGAAATAGTCTACCGTTAAAGGGCATGAGTGTAAACTCTTAATGGAGCATTGAGCATATCTTCATTTATGCAGACTTTCGATCTTTGTGCCATATCCAACCTTCTGAGGAAATGAGGAAACTGCCTCCAATTAAGTCTAAAAGTATTGGCACGGAGGTGTTTCACCTTAAACCTAATGAATGCCATTGTGTGGCAAAGCACTTTTCTGCCTATGGAATTTCAGAGCAAGTTTTTGACTTTTCTGGAGTCCCACCACTCTTTGTTTCCTTAACTGACACATGATCACCTCACATTCTGTTACGTATTTTTGCAGGAGACCTCCAACATGCATGTTTATGTTTTCTCTTTAATGTCACTGGAAACATGTTATGTTTTATTTCAGCTTCCTTCAAATGCAATTTGGCAATCTTCTTCCTTTGTAATAGTGTTGTGCTTACTTCCAAATACATTAATAGATACATGAATAAATTAAAAATAAGTGTGGTGTTAGACTCAATAAGTTATACTGCCAACTGAATGCATGGGTCAATCTGCCACCTGGCAGAAGCAAATGAAGGAAAATACCGTTTAGTTAGTTTTTGTCTTTCTATGATTCAAAGATCTCCTAACATTTGTTTTTGAAACTCTTATCTAGAGTGCAGTTACACACATAATGTGATGCCTATAAAATATTAACATCAAATTAGGTGTGTAAGTAAATTTGACACATTAAATAAAATGATTACTACTGGACAACACATCTCTGGGACAGGAAGAGAAAAACTATGTTGGGAGCCGACCACAGAGGCCCACTGAGCATTAGGGATCAGGAAGGGCCCTTGACCCAGAGACCACTAGGATGTGTTTGGGAGATATTGACCCCATTTCCTACCCCTTTCTACTCAGCACTAACCAGATTAAGCTCCTGTGAGCTCAAAACATAGAAACTCTGAGATTGGGACGAACGCAAGCTAACTTTAGAAGCTCATTGCTCCCATTCTTCCACAAACTGCAGTTTTGGCTTTCACACAACTTATAATTCAAACTCGTGTCATATCTAAGAGCCTTAGTATTGGTCACAGGCTTCTGGGTCATGATCTTAGGATTTACTGGAGGTGTAAATTGCAGAATACAGTTTTAGAAGACAGCCATTTTGTTGAAAGAATGTGGCTGGGTTACTTGCAGGTAGCCCATTGTGAACTTTGGACTGGGCCACATTCCAAACATTCTGGGATGGGCCACTTTCATTTGTAAAGTAAATACTTAAGCTTCTATAGAATTGTTTAACTTGGCATAAATCAATCAGCTTAGGATGAAAAAGGTTTATAGAATATGTCAGTCATGGATTAGGTTATCCTTTGGTATGGGATTTTAAGATTATCATATGAAAAGGGTTTAAAGGCAATCATTGATTAAGTTTTCATGGATTAAGGTTTCTGGTGGGTGGGGGACGTCCCTCCCACATCTGACTTTGTTTATAAAAGACCCATTGTAATTTCCAATAACACACATCACTTCTGCAGTAGACCGGAGTCCAGTCTCTTTCTTTCTCTCTCTCTCTCTCTTTCTCTCTTCTTCCCCCCAATTGCTGATGCTGTCTTCACCTTTGGAGTACCCTGAACCCGGCTGGAGCAGGTCTCCCACAAAACTACGTTTTAACTTTCTTGTTAAAAGTGATTCCTTTTGTGCACCCAATGAAATAGCCATAACTCTTTCAGTCCCTGGAATACAAAGCATGCTTCCATAAAGGACTGTGTTCTTTCCTCATAGATTCCATAGAGAGATAGCTGTTAACTTTGTACTTATATAAAAATTGATCCAGCAACATTGTTTGGCATTTCACTTATTTTAATACCTGAAACAATGAAATGTGTAGTCTTAAATACTGTGGGCTTGCCTCAATTAATTCCAGGAGTGAAACAATCAAAAGTGCCTTAAACTTAAGTTATAGGACATGAGATTTTTACTCTTCATGGAGACTTTATCCTCCTTTAATTCCTTCTGATTCTTTCTGATGTTTTGATCTTTGACCAAAATTTAGACTCCTGAGATTATGAGAAAACAGTCTCCAATTAGGTCCTGAAATAGGTAGCACACAAGTGTTTGCCCTTAACTCAAATAATTTATTTTGCCCCATGAGGCATTTTTCAGGCAAGGAATCCCCAGAGCAAGTTTTTGACTTTGCAGGAGTGCCACAACTCTTTGTTCCCTGAACTGACACAAATGATCACAACACATCCTGATATAAATT
>NW_006963452.1:0-716 GCF_000164805.1 Carlito syrichta
CCGCCTGGGCAGGTGAGACCTCATCTCTACAATTAAAAAAAAAAAATTTAACCGAGTGTGGTAGCACACGCCTGTAATTCTGGCTACCCAGAAGGCTGAGACGGAAGGATCGCAGAGCCCAGCAGGTCGAGGCTATGGTGGCCAGGAGTGGCCACTGCACTACAGTCTGGGTGACAGAGTGAGACTCCAACCCAAAAACAAAAACAAAAACAAGACAAAACAACAAATAAATAAATAACCGTCTCTCTTTTTCTACTTCCACTCTCAAGTTGAGGGGGCATTTTCACCCTCAAGTATGGAGTTCAGCTCAGCATATTTCATGCCAAATACCTAAAATTCCTTTAGGGAACAACAGGACAGACCTCCTCAGGACACATTCAGTGTACCCCGTCCCTCTCAGAATTAGTGTCTGATTCCCGATTGCTAGAGTCCAGCTCCAGCAGTTTAGGGTTTCCTGAAAGAGGGACAGCATAGGTGCAGGAGAAAAAACTTGGACATGGACTCTGCTGCAAGCAGGACAAATGCTGGTTTATTGTCTTTTCCAACTCCTTTTATACCCTACATGTTTTTTGTTTCCAAGGCAATCAGTTACAATTGAATGGACCAGACAGACAATGTATCTTTGTTCATCCTGTTTTGATCTTAAAGTATTATCATCCTAAACTATAAATTTTATAAATTTGTAACATTTTTTAATGATTACATTTCTTCATCTC
>NW_006963453.1:0-682 GCF_000164805.1 Carlito syrichta
AGCATGGCACAGGGGTGTGTCCCTGGTAGGGAGCACCACTGCCTCCTGCTTCGTTCCCCAAGGTGGTTCCACTTGCTTCTCCAAGGAACCACCTCAAGGAAAGAGAGGCCCTGACTCAAAACTTTGGGGGGCAGGGATGACTGGGCATCTCATGCCTGTGTCCTTGACACTCGAGGAGGACAAGAATGGAAGATGGCCAGAGCCCTGGAGCTCGAGACCAGACTGGACACCATAGCAAGCCCATACCTCAAGCCCAAGCAAAACCCAGAAGACCTAGGGTGAGGGCAGGGCTCAGTGGGGGGATTGCCTCTGGCCCAGAGTTCAAGACCAGGCAGGAAGATCAGGATGTCAATGAAAGGAAGGCCTGTGATCGCAGCAGTTTGTGAGTCCTAGGCTGAGAGGATGACCCGAGTTGGGTGGTTTGAGAGCAGCCTGGGCAACCTAGTGAGGAATTTAAAGAAAGAAAGAAAGAAAGAAAGAAAGAAAGAAAGAAAGAAAGAAAGAAAGAAAGAAAGAAAGAAAGAAAGAAAGAAAGGCATTTTCAAGCAAACCTTCTGCCCTCAGTACTTGCCCCCACCCCCTCACATATGAGAGTCCCCCAAGCTCAGCACCTTGCAAGCCAACAACCCCCTGGACAAAGGCTTCCCCAACCTTGTTGCTGGAGATCCCAAGGCTCCCAGTT
>NW_006963454.1:0-695 GCF_000164805.1 Carlito syrichta
CCTCAGAGAAATCTGGTTGTCCAGTGTTTCTTTGGTCATTACTTTCTACCAACTTTGATCACACTATCCCCTTACAATCATCTATAATATATTATAATGCTCCTTACGCTAGACTAGGTTGATACTTTTGTCAAACTCGTACATTCTTACCACCCCTGGGGAATCTGCCACAATTGCCCCCAAAATGTGTTATCTTCCTGCTCTTCCAAACTGTTACATGCTTTCTCTTCTTTGCCAACCCTTTGGCACTTCTTACATAAACATTTGTTGAAAATGTTTAAAAAATATCCCAACTAAGTTAAATGAAGGCATGGACTAAATGCTTTTGTTCTTGTGTGAACCTTTAATAATTTCTCCAGAATTAATAAGTAAAGAAGATTGATTCACCTCCAGATTACTCATACTCAGAATGACAACTCCATAATGTTAACTAGGTAAATTGTCCAGGGAAAGATGAACATTCATCGTCCTCTTATAACTTTTAAAAATTGTGTATTCTTAATTTCCTACATAGGTCCCTTCCAAAAAAAACAAAAACAAAAACAAAAACGAGAGGATAGGTTTTAGAATTGGAAAGCTAGAGATTGAGTACGCAGGCCACCATGTGAATATGCATGATGGTCACTTTAATTTTCTTAAAATCCTTACTTATTAAATAAAGAAGTTAAATGTGCCAGCTTACCTCTTAGGGTTCA
>NW_006963455.1:0-750 GCF_000164805.1 Carlito syrichta
TATTAGTGTCATGTGATACTACTTGCCTTATTAGTGTCGTTTGATACTACTCGCCTTATTAGTGTTGTGTGATACTACTTGCCTTATTAGTGTCGTTTGATACTACTCGCCTTATTATTGTTGTGTGATACTACGTGCCTTATTAGTGTTTTTGAGATACTACCTGCCTTATTCGTGTCTTGTGATACTACCTGCCTTATTCGTGTCTTGTGATACTACCTGCCTTATTCAAGTTTTGTTATACTACCTGCGTTATTCGTGTCTTGTGATACTACCTGCCCTATTAGTGTGTTGTGATACTACCTGTCTTATTAGTGTGTTGTGATACTACCTGCCTTATTAGTGTGTTGTGATACTACTTGCCTTATTAGTGTGTTGTGATACTACCTGCCTTATTAGTGTCTTGTGATACCACTTGCCTTACTAGTGTCTTGTGATACTATTTGCCTTATTAGTGTCTTGTTATACTACTTGCCTTATTAGTGTCTTGTGATCTACTTTCCTTATTAGTGTCTTCTGATACTACTTGCCATATTAGTGTCATGTCATACTAGTTGCCTTTTTAGTGTCTTATGATACTACTTGCCTTATTAGTGTCTTGTGATACTACTTGCCTTATTAGTGTCTTGTGATACTACTTGCCTTATTAGTTTCTTGTGATACTTCTTGCCTTTTTAGTGTCTTGTGATACTACTTGCCTTATTAGTGTCATGTCCTAACTAGTTGCCTTTTTAGTGTCTTATGATACTA
>NW_006963456.1:0-738 GCF_000164805.1 Carlito syrichta
CAAACAGGAGATATCGCAGTCCAGACTACAAACTTTGCTATATTTTTATAGTAATCAACACAGTCTGTTATTGGAACAAGAATAGGTCCATTGGCCAATGAATCAAGACAGAGAATGAAATCCTCAAACTCTCAACCAACTCATCTTTGAAAAAAGCTCCAAGACCACTGGTTAATGGAGAACATATTCAGTAAATGGTGCTGGGAAAAAGCTCACTCCATACACAAGATTGAAACAGGAACCATGTCTATCACCATTCGCATTAACTCTAAATGGATCAAAGACCTAAACGTAAAACTCCAATAATCAATAACTTCTGCTTAAATCCTAATACCTTTCTATTCTTTCCTAATGCTATCTACACCATGGAAACTCTTAATTATAGCTCAAACCAGTTCCTAAAGAATGTGGCCCAGTCCGAAGATCACCATGGGCCATTTCTAGGAACAATTGATTACAATCTCTTAACAAAATGGCTATTCTAAAATTCTACGTATCTATCTTACTATATGTTTATGTTGTTAGCTGGTAGTGGAAGCCCAAGTGAGCATCAGGGATCCAGGTGGGTTGTGGACCCTGAGACCACCAGGTTGTGTTCAGGAGCTGAAGGCCTATTCCCTCCTCCTTTCTTTGTTGTTTGGCATGACCCACTAGCAGGACTTTGATGATCTAAGAATGAAGTTCTGAGAATATGACAGGCATGACTGACTCTAGGGATCAATTTTCCCGTTTCTCACA
>NW_006963457.1:0-824 GCF_000164805.1 Carlito syrichta
TCTAGGGTTCCTGGCACAGCTGAATGGAAGACAAGCCATTTTCTGTCAATGATAACAGAGAGGCAACTTGGCTGCTGCCTTAGGTATTATTGAAAGATAACTAAGGAATTAGGTTCATATGCATAATTTTCTTTTCAGTCCACAAGAATCATAAGCTGGAAAGAAAGAAATTATGTGCTGAACAGTTGCCAAACAGTGTTTCACATAGTAATGCAGGAAAAATTTGAACTTAACTCAATATATTATGCTGAATGCTGGTGTGATGTTGAAGCTGGCTTCTCACACTATATGTAAAAAGAGTCATACACTCACACTCTATGTAACTCAAATTCTCTCTCTATCTTTCTTGAAAGAGATAATCACAAAATATTGTCAGGAGCTGCAATCACTAGTAAAAGTAAGATAAAGGGGACCTGAAAACAGGAAAAACGCTGGCTGGGAGAAAGGCCCTAGTAAAATGCGGCCATGATGGAGGTAAAGTCCCATGGATCCTGTTGACAGACCTTCCCTAACTTTGAAGGATTGCATGCATAGGCTTGAGAATGTTCCCTCTTTAATTGAGATAATAGGTGTGCAAAAAGATGATGGCATTTGACAGAAAAAATTATACATAGGCATAATGGAGATGAGATTGCAGCAAAAAGGGTACCCCTTAGGGTGTGTAAGGATGTTTTTCAGTAACAGCAGGAGGCCGAAAAAAACGAGTCAAATACTTCCTCATAAACAACAGACCCTAGCTGAGAGCTGGTGGAAAACAACTGTTTGAGATAAAAAGATAGGTTAAGATATTTTATGATTAAATAAGTAGTTTAATGAAGATAGAA
>NW_006963458.1:0-938 GCF_000164805.1 Carlito syrichta
CTAAGCCACATCCTAAGTGTCTGCCAATCCATCATCTTTTGAGAACTCTAGGCCCAAGGCTGGGGCCTCCTTCCCAAATGATCTCTGTTCACGATTATCCCAACTCCACACACAAATGGATGCTCTTCTTTTTTTTTCTCTTTTCATTTTTTCTTTGAGTTGGAGTCTCACTGCTTCACCCAGGTTGATGGTTGGTGACTCACTTACGTCCACCACAGCCTTGGCCCGCTGATCTCCCATGAGGCTTTCCCTGGCCTTCTGAGGAGCCAGAATGACAGGCATGCACCACACCTGGCTCGTTTGCGATGGAGGATGTAGATGAGTTTCACTGACGGTCCTGGGTGGAACTCGGCCCATGGGCTTGGGCTGGCCACTGGTCTCAGTCTGCCAAAGAGCTTGGATGACAAGGCTGAGCTCCAGAGCCTGGCCGTGATCCTATGTCAAACACGAACCCGAAGACATGGCACAGCAGCCCACGTTTGGAATCCAGCACTCTGGGAGCCTGAGGGAGGAGTATGACTGGAGCCAAGGATACCAAGGCCAGTCTGGGCCACACAGGGAGACCCCATTTCTGCACCCATCCAAACAGGGGCTCTGGGGTTGAGGTTCCCATTGTCCCGGCCACTCCGGAGGCTGAGGCAGAAGGATTGCCAGAGTCTGCCATTTTGAGGCTAGCAGTTAATGATGGTCATGTCCCTGGGACCCAGCCTGGGCCACTGAGCCAAACCCTATCTCCAAAACATCAGAATCATACACAGATTCTCAACTGTGCAGAGTGTGTTCACAGGACGACTGGTTTTAGAGTCAGGAAAAATGGGATTGGGGAAGAAGAAAAGTTCCTGGTGAGGAATGTGTCCCTCACCTTTCTTGGCAGAAGGTCCTCGTTGCCAAGTTGTAGGTCGGCCTGCCTGAGGCACATGGAGAGAGCGGTGGGCATG
>NW_006963459.1:0-761 GCF_000164805.1 Carlito syrichta
CAGAGATAGCATAACAATATTATGAGAATTAGGTAGGATCTAATGGATTATTTTGAGGTACTTGTAACTATATAGTATATATTAAGCTCATTCTAAAAGACACAAAAATTAAGGTCATCTTTTTATAGTGGATGCATGACCAGGAAAATGAAAATAATCACATCTTCATTGGTTATATATTATTTTTTTTAAAGACCCTTGATTCAGCTAATGACACAAGAAAATTTATGTCAATGTACTTATTTGACTACATATATTACTGATGTTTTACTAGTAGTCATTTTACTTGTTCAGTTTATTTATAATTAAATGTGATTTTGCATTGTTATAATTTTTAAATGAATGAAATGAGATGAACTGAAACACAAAATCAAGAATTCTTTATTTAGGCATGGTCTGATTAACAAATTAATTTAACAATAATTTCACAACTCATGTCCTTCTTCTAAGTCTCCATATGTATTTAATAAATTTAAAATAACTTTATTTATATGTTTTATTAATATGGCAAGGTATAAATTGGCATTTAAAATTTTTGCTACAGCATTAACAATTAAAATGATATGTTTCTTGTTCACTCTATTGTACATTCATTAAAATATATTAGTACCTTATTTTTTACAAACGCATCTTTTATTATTTTTAATCTTAGAGAAAGATCACTACTATAAATTTGATTGCACACATAAAATATTGTAGTTACAACTCAGAAATGTTTTCCTTCTCTATTTTTGAGTTTTTGATAATTTTCTCAATTGCTA
>NW_006963460.1:0-763 GCF_000164805.1 Carlito syrichta
ATATCAATAGAAAGACTCCCAGAAGTTTCCTGGGGAATTGGAATCCAAGATTTTGGTTCCCTTGTACAAGACACACTAACAAAGTGGGGACCTCAAAGCCCAGATTTCTGATTAAACCTTATCAAGAAGCCCTGTAGACTTCTGTGAAAGAGAACCCCAAGAATCCAGATTTCCTTTTCGTTCTCAGCAAGATGCCCTGATTTTCCCTGCCAATGTGGATTCCAAAGCTCTGTATACACAAAGACAGATGTCCACAAGTTTCCTAGGGATGGGGAATCAATGATTCCTGGTTACCTTAAAAAATACTTACTAAACATTTGGCAACTGGAAAACCCTCGGCCCCTATCAAAATAAAAGGACAAATGGAAGTTTGAGAATTACGTGGTTCGTCATAAAACCCGAGTTCCATCCAAATATGGCAAGATGATCCTTTTTGTCCTTGAATCTGGCCTTAGTTGTCCCGTGGAACCTAATGTACTTGTAGTGCCAGATACCCGTTTACAACTATCAAGAGGACCAGAATGTTGTTGGAGTCTTGAATTGACTGATTCGTAATATCCACATGCTAAATAGCTCTACAACATGAGGTTAGCTCGAAGCCCTGATTGTTGTTTGTCCCATTCCAAGATACCCTGAGAATTTTTTCGATTTGAGGACCCGTGTAATACAGATTCCTTATTCTTCCTTCGTTAGAGGCCGTGTAGTGTCCTGTATATGAGGACTCCCTCTCCCCAGATTCCTGTTTGAAATTCTGATTCTTTTT
>NW_006963461.1:0-737 GCF_000164805.1 Carlito syrichta
CAGCTGTGTAAGCAAGAATGTTGACTGCAGAATTAAAAATGCCCATGTCTGAAAGGGACCTTTCAACTAACTGTTTTAAGTTAGCACATTTCCTATGATATACCCACCGAGTGTCTAACCAGAAAAATCTAGAAGAGGAAAAATATTTACCTCCAAAGGAAAAGTCAGGTTTCTATATAGGGTCAGTGATTAAAAGTTGTTTTGCCTTTTCTCTGTATAGTAGCTAATTATATAGTACCCAATAATCAAATCTATTTCTACTCCTTGGAGTCATTCAGGAAAAATAAACTAAACTCGCCTTGGAAACTGACTACTTATTGTAAGTAAAGGAGATAATGCAATCCAGGGTGGCTCTCAGACTTATGGCTTGTATTTATTGAGTCTGAGCAAGGTACATCATTTTTTTAAAATCACGTATTTATAGTTTTCAAATCTATATCAACATACAGACTGATGCATTACACTTTTTTCTCTCTTTAGATGAAAGGTTTAAAATCACATTTAAATTACAAATTTTGGATTTAAGAGAATATTTCTCTTGATGTTAATAAAATGTTAGAAACCTATATTAAACATAAACTCTTTAAATCAAATATAATAATATCAGTTTTCCAGATGCCAACTTTTCTTCAGTCTCAAGCAAAATACAGTACTTGTACTGGATGTTTTTCTATTAAGGTATTTAGCAATAGAGACATAGCCACATGTCACCCTGGTTGTAAGCATCCAATGAAAAT
>NW_006963462.1:0-3457 GCF_000164805.1 Carlito syrichta
TATGCCCCTTGGGATTTTTTTGGGGGGCAGGATATTTCTTATTATTGAATTAATTTCTTGGCTTGTTATTCATCTGTCTAGAGTTTCAATTTTTTTCCTTTTTCAATCTTGGGATGTTGTGTGTTTCCAGGAATTTATTTATTTCCTCTAGATTTTCTAGCCTACACACATACAGATGTTATAGTAATCTCTGATGATCTTTTGTATATCTTTAGGATTGGTTGTAACATTGTATTTTTCATTTCTGATTGTGTTTATTTGAATCTTCTTTGTCTTTTTTGTTGTTTGTTAATATGGTGAGGAGTCTGTCAATCTTTTTTATGCTTTTAAAGAACAGATTTTTGACTTGTTGATCCTTATTTTTGTCTCTATTTTCTTTAGTTCTGATCTTGTTTGATGATTTATTTTCTTCTGCTAGTATTAGGATTGTATTGCTCTTGTCTTTCTAGTTTCATTAGCTGTGGGATTAGACTGTTTACTTGAGATTTCTCTATTTTTTTGATGTGTGCCTCTAATACTATAAACTTCCCTCTCAATGTCAATTATATTGTATCCCAGAGGTTTTGTTAGGTTGTGCCTTTATTTTCATTTGTTTCTAAAATATTTTTTATTTCTGACTTGATTTATGTGTTAACCCAAAAGTCATTCAGGAGCATGCTGTTTAATTTTCCATGTTTTTTTTTAAGTTCCTGTTGGTGATGATATTTATTTTTATTCCACTGCTATTTGAGAAGATGCTTGGTATAAAATCTGTTTAAGCTTGATTTTTGGCTGACTGTGTGTTCTATCTTAGAGTATGTTCCATGTGTGAAAGAGAAGAATGTATATTCTGTGATTGTTGGATGAAATGTTCTGTAGATTTCTATTAGGTCTAATTGGTCAAGTGTTCAGCTTAAGTCCTGGATTTCTTTGCTAGTCTTCTGCCTTGATTATCTTTCTAAAGTTGTTAGTGGGTGTTGAAACTCCCACTATTATTGTATCGTTGTCTGTGTTCTCTCTTAGGTTAATTATCAATTGTTTTATAAATCTGGGTGATCATATTTCATGTGTTTATATTCAAGATGAATATTTCTTGCTGACAAATCAAGCCCTTTATGATAATATAGTGCCCTTTATAACTTTTACTGGTTTAAAATCTGTTTTATCTGTTATAGGAATAGTGACTCTTTCCCTTTTTTGTTTTCTATTTGCATGAATGACCTTTCTCCATCCCTTTACCTTAAGACTATGGGTGTTATTTGCAGTGAGATAGGTTTCTTGAAGGGAGAGAAGGACAGATCACATTTCTTTATCTGATTTGTCACTCATTTAAGTTAGGTATTGATATGTGAGGGTTTGTTTCCGTTATATTGTTGTTAAGAAAGTGCTTACTGTTCTAAGCTCTGTCATTGATTTGTATAGTCTGTAATCTAGGTGCTTACCTGTGCTTTGTAGTGGGTGGTACTGTTCATTTGGTTCTGTACAGAGTTCCCTTAAGTATTCCTTGTAGGACTGATCTGGAGGGGACATAGTCCCTTAGGGATTACTTATCTGGAAAGAATCTTGATTCTCTTTCATTTATGAAGCTTTCTTTGGTGGGGTAAGAAATTCTTGGCTGGCATTGCTTTTTGTTTTTTTATTAATGTTAAAAATGGGCCCCCAATCCTTTCTGACTTGTGGGATTCTTCTGAGAGGGCTGCTGAAATTCTGATCCATATTCCTTGGCAAATGATATGTTCTTTCTCTTTAACTACCTTTCAGATGTTTTTCATTCATGATTTTGACAAGTCTGATGATTATGTACCTTGGGGGTGGTCATCTTGTATAGTAATTCACAGGAGTTCTCTGAATATCTTGTGTCTGCTTGGCCACCTCTCTAGCAAAATAAGGGACATTTTCTTGGGTAATATTTTGAAAGGCTTGTTCCAGGTTCTTCTCATTTTCTTCTTTCTTAGCAATGCTGATCAGCTGTAGATTTGGTCTCTACATATTTCCAGACCTCTCAGAGACCTTGCTCATTTTTTTCTTAATTATTTTCTCCTTATTATTGTCTAACTGGGTTAATTCAGTGAATTAATCATCAAGCTCTGAAATTCTTTCCTCTGCCTGTTCAATTCTACCATTAAGGCTTGCTATTGTGTTTTAAAATACCAGGAGCAAATTCTTCATTTTGGGGTGTTTAGTTTGGTTCTTTCTTAGAATAGTCAGGCCATCTTTTACTTCATGTACTGTTTTCATGGCCTTTTCGATTTGGGTGTCCCCTTTTTCTTGAATCTCGTTGAGTCTCTGCCATCAATATTTTGAATTCTACATCTGTGATCAGGGACAGATCATTCTGATTTGTTTCCATTGCTTGGGAGCTGGCAGGATCCTTTGTGAGTATCAAATTATTTTGGCTTTTTGGGATTGTCAGTGTTTGTGTGCTGGTTCCTATTCATCTTTGGGGCAGGCTCTTCTCTTTTTACTTTACTTATCATTTATTTTTTTTTTTTTTTTGAGTTGGAGTCTCACTCTGTCACCCAGACTGGAGTGCAGTGGCCACTCTCAGCCACTACAGCCTCAGCCTGCTGGGCTCCAGTGATCCTTCAGCCTCAAGTTTCCAAGTAGCTGGAACTATAGGCACGCGCTATCATATCCGGCTAATTTTTGATTTATTGTAGAGATGAGGTCTTGCCAAGTTGCCCAGGTGGGTCTCAAACCACTCACCTCGGCCTCCCAAAGTGTTGGGATTACAGGCTAGGCCAACGAGCCCGGCTTCGTTTTTTTAAAATGTATTCAAGTTGTTATTATTGAGGTGACGCTTTGTATTGTTTTCTTCTTTTTTTACTTTTTAATTTTTTCGTTATAAATGTATTTGTAGCAGTGCTGAGTATGGCCTATTGGCTTATTTTAGTAAACTGCCTCCCTCTTCTCTCCTCCTTCCCCAGGCTGCAGGAGCAGTGGCAACAGAAGCTTCCTGTGTGTGTTGGGGGTGTAGTGGTTGTGAAAACAGTGACCTCTTGTGGCTGTAACCTCAGGAGAATACTGCCCTACAGCTGTGGTATTCAGGCAGGGTGGAACAGCTGCATAGTGCCAGGGGTCCCCACCTGGTAGAGAGCTGTGGGCTGTTTGGTTTGGGGACCTGTGGATGTGCAGAAAAAACGTCTCCTTACTCCCTTACTTGATTCATGGTATCAGGGATGGAGGATGTGGTGTTGTTCAGGACCTCTAGAGTTGTTCCCCTTCCTTTTGCCTGCTTGTAGGAGGGACAAAGTTGGCAGCAAGGATAGTGACCTGAGGCAACACTGATGACACTGTTTCAACAGTAAATTCAGGCTGGAGCATGGAAACCCCTTTTCCACCAGTTCAGGTGTTTTCTCCACATGCTGGGGCAAGCGTCAGGAGACCTGGGTAGCCAGAGTTATGATACCTCTCTTCCCAACTTGTGTGTGGGTGGTGCCACTTCAGCGGTGTTGGTGTGGCTCAACTCTAACACAGG
>NW_006963463.1:0-798 GCF_000164805.1 Carlito syrichta
TTCTTCATTCCATTCCATTCACTTCTATTAGACTCCATTCCATCCCATTCCATTCTTCTCCATTCCTCTCCATTCTATTCCATTCCATTCCATTCCATTCCATTCCTTTCCTCTCCATTCCATTCCATGTCATTCTTCTATTCCTCTCCATTCCATTCCACACCATTCCATTCCATTCCTCTCCATTCCTTTCCATTCCATTTCTTTCCACTGCATTGCATTCCGTTCCTTACATTCCTCTCCAATCTATTCCATTCCTCTCTAGTCCATTCCATTCCATCCCATTCCATTCCATATCACTCCATTCCGTTCATCTCCATTCCTCACCATCGCATTCCATTCTTCTCCCTTCCATTCCATTCTTCTCCATTCCATTCCATTCCATTCCTCGCCATTCCATTGCAATCCATTCCATTTCATTCCTCTCCATTTCGTTCCATTCCATTCTTTCATTCCTATCCATTCCTTTCCAATCCATTCCATTCTGTTCCTCTCCATTCCATTTCATTGCATTCCATTCCATTGTATTCCATTCCTTTCCGTTTCTCTCCATTCCTTTCAATTCCTTCCATTCCATTCTTTTTGACTCCATTCCATTACATTACATTCCTCTCCATTCCTCTCCATTCTATTCCATTCCCTTCCATTCCTTTCAATTTCATGTTACTTGATTCCTCTACATTTCCTCCATTCCATTTCATTCCATTTCATTCTATTCCATTACTCTACGTTCCATCCCATTCCAATCCATTCCATTCCATTCTATTTCATTACTCTACATCCCATCCCATTCCAATC
>NW_006963464.1:0-3540 GCF_000164805.1 Carlito syrichta
ACATTTTATTTGTTTTGATTGCCCCTTGCTGATAGATAAAAGTTATTTTTTGTAATTACAAAAGTCGAGTTTTAAAAACAACAAAACACTAACTAGAAGAAGAAGATAATAGAAATTTTCTCATACACAGCTGGAATATAACAAGATATAAGTTTTTTGTTGTTTCAAAAGGTAAGAATTTTAGGAATGTGGGTCCACTAAAGGAGTGGAATCTTGGAGGAAATAGTGTAGAGATCAACTGTTATATTAATTAGCTCTTTGCCTTACATTTGATATGATGATGGGTAGCAGTGAGTGTTCGCTGATGATATGAACCCATAATGGAGCCTAGATGTGTTTCTTGAGCAGAATAACCGAACTGAGGGAAACTTTGCCTGACGCCATAGTTCAAGCATGCACCACATAGTTCAAGCATGCACCACTGTAAGTTTTAAGGGAAAGCAGTTCATTGAGGATTCAAGCTGTGCAATCACAAAATGTTTACTGAAGATCCTGTGTGAAGAGATTTGTTGTCACAATGACAAACTAACATGACCATGTAGAGAACACACGGTTTGGTTTGGGAACATGTATCAAACAATGGCATGCTAACCAGAAGTCTTAGAAGAGCCTATATAAACAGGAATGGAGATCAATGCCCATGATTCAGTCATGTCAGAAGAATGGTCTGTGCAGAATTGGGGAAAATTAACAACAGCAAAAACAACAACAAAATCCTCCAAGAATGGAGTGGTTTCTGATTTTCTACCCTTGCTTCCATGAATTAAATACACAATAAACTACAAAAAGTCCTAGGGAAAAACCCACACATGTTTAGAAGCTACCCTATGCAACAACTGAGGCTTACTCAGATGGATTACCCTTTCCCAAACGGTTTCTCTGCCTGTGTCAAGTCAGAATTTGTATCCGAAAGCAAGTCTGAAAAATATGGCAGGACAATTAAAATCAGATGAACATCAATTCAAGTAGGCAAGGTGCTTACCATTATGGAATTTTAGGTTATCTAACCTCATTTCTCCCACCACTTTCTTGCAATTCTGGACCTAATGAAGATTATTCTTTCAACACTTAGAAACTCTTAGTACTTCTGTGCAGTGTGAAGTGATGTATTGGCTGCTGGTTTATTTTGTTTGTTTGTGTGGGACCACGTCATGGTTTGCTAACATGCTCAAGACTAAGATACATTTTTAGATTTAGGAATATTGTTCATTGCCTTTTCCACACCACTGCATACACTGGGGGGAATTGTTCTCTAGGAATAACCTTCCCTAGTGAGTTTGAGGTAAAAGTTCAGCTCTGATCTGCCTTGATTGATCAGAACTCTTCATTTTAACTTCTCAAAATGAGATTCCCTGCCCAGCTCCTGGGGCTGCTAATGCTCTGGATCCCTGATAAATACACAAAGGTAACAAGGAAGGAGAATGAGATTTGAGTGGCAAACTGTTGGCCCCAATGCCTCCAAAATTAACTCTGTCCACATGTTAGATGGGCATGTCTTCTTCTCCTGGTTGGGGCATGTGATGATTATATATATAAGGGAACTGAATCAAGAAGGAGCAAGGACCTGTTCTCTCTAGTGAAGACTCAGATACTGAAAAAACTGTGTAAGCAAGTTATAGAGGCCCCTTGTTCCTTGAGAATATATGTTCCACTTTGAAATTGATTTTTTTGGTGCATAATCAAACTCACATATACATACAATAATTTAGGATTAAATAAGTAACTGAAGGGAAAGTATGAAAATATTTATACATAATCTTACACTTTTCTCTCATTATTTCAGAATCCAGAGGGGATATTGTGATGACCCAGATTCTTCTCTCCAGGTCCCAGCAGAGCCTGCCTGCAGGTCTAGTAAGAGCCTCCAATACAGAAATGGAAATATCTAATTCCATTGGTACCAAGCCAAGTCAGTTTCCATGGCTTCATGGTTTTCTAGTGTCCCAGACAGGTTTAGTGGCATTGAGTAAAAGAGATATTTCATGATAAAAATCATCAGGGTGGAGGCTCTGGATGTTAGAGATTATCACCATCAAAAGATTCTACAGTATCCCCTGACAGTGGTACAAACCCAAACAGAATTCTTCCTACTTGGATTGTTCTATCTGCCCAAATTTTTTTTCCACTGGGGATCATAAATACATGCTCTTTGAGTCTTTGTGTTAATAAGAGGAAGATGCTGGATAATTCAGGGGTTTAGACTGCCACTGGACTGGGAGTGCCTGGCTTCACCTCAAACACCATACATAAGCCTCCAGGAGTTGTAGCAACATTAGCATGGCAGAACCTGCAGGAGAAAGCAGGGGTCTAAGTTCCCTCTTAGCAAAAAGACATGATAAAGGGAAGGCTGTCTTGAAATCTCATTGTAATCCACTCTTCCATGCATACATTTGTCAATTACATTAATTTAGCTACTAGTCACTTAAATGAGGCTGATTCATGACAAGACAATTTTGCTACATTTTTTTATATTGTTTTGGCTTGTTAGTTTCTAGCATATTTTTAGTATTTCCTTTCTCCCTTTCCCCACTTTTGTTTTCACTAGTACCTAGCACTCGTACCTCTCTAGGCCTGGAGCAGGCACAGGAATTTTTACTACTGCTCTTAGCAAAGTAACTAAGAAAAATAATTCACATTCTTGTTTTTATTTTTTGTTTGTTTGTTTGTTAGTTTGTTTTTCATTGGTAGATAGATTTTGGTATCTTCACTTAATAATAAAAGCAAAAAGTCAAAAATTTTTGAGCAATCTCTGTCAAAACTGATTGAAATTGTTTTAAAATGGTGTTTTCTGAATTTCAATCCTGAATTTTGAAATGCAACCAAGAATCAATCTTGTGCACAAAGCATAAAAACATATGCTACATTCAACAGAATTTTGATAAATACAAGATACTAAGTCAGTCAATTTTTTTCCTATGAGAAAGAATACTCTTAAAGTTTTGGGTAGAGAAAGTAAGTCAGAATGTGAAGCACATCATAGAGGTCAGCTATTGCCACAGTATCTAGTTCTGTGGATGACCATTTTTGGGGGAAGTTCTGGTGGAGTTGGTTTGAAAAATGACCCTAGATAAAAGTTCTGATGAATTTCCTAGAATGACAGAACTGAATTGAGAGATTCCTGTCTGGTGCTCAAGGCTGTGGCCTGATGTCACTGAGAGCTCATGGGGAAGTGGTGCATCACATAGGTTTCTGTGTGTTTAGTGACTCAATGATTTGTAAAGATCCTGTCCAATTGCACCATAGGTCATATCACACATTCATGTATAACACAGTCCAATATAAGTGACCTTTCAAAAGTTGAATCTTTCAAAAGTTGAATCTACCTCTATTATATACTGGTAGATGAATCGTCCCATTTGGTCTCCCAATGGGGAAAATGGTCATTTAGGTAAAATGAAGAGTATGTTGACCAGATGGCAAAGATAATACTAGAAAGGACAACAGAAGATGCAGTTGTTGGTATCCCTAGAGTCTTGTCCCAAGAGGATAATCAAGAATAACAGCGAGGGAGGAAAACCCACGAGAATGTTGGAGGTTTCA
>NW_006963464.1:4383-5151 GCF_000164805.1 Carlito syrichta
AATTATGAGATTCCTGAAAACAAATTTCAAAAAATCATATCAAAACCTCTAGAAGGGAGGTGGCATAAATGGTAGACAATATCTGTCTGGGGACATGGGGAAACACCCCTTATCAACAAGGGTGACAATAATGTGTATTTATACACCTAACCCTTAACTGTACCCCACAATTTTAAAATAAAAAATATGTTTAAAAAAAAACTCTAGAATGCCATGAAATCAATACTAAGAGGGGAACTTACAACTCTGTGAACAAACATCAAGAAAGAAGAAAGATAACAAATTAACAGCCTAACAACTTAAGGGGGTTGGAAAGACAAGACCACCACAAACCTAATTTCAGCAGAAGAATCAAGATCACCAAATTAAAAGCCCAAACACAGGACATAGAAGACAAAACAGCATTTAAAAAAAAAAAGCTGGATTTTGAAAGGATAAACAAAATTGAAGGACTCTTAGCCAAAATGACCAAGTAAAAGGGATAAAAAGCCCAAATAAACACAATCAGAAATGGAGAAGATCAAATCACAACTGATCCTAAAGAAATACAAAAGATGATCAGAGATTACAATGCAACCCTGTGTGGAAAAAAACTCAAAACCCTAAATGAAATGGAGGACTTTCTCACACCATACAACCTCTCAAGATTGAAACAAGAAGAAATTGAGATCCTAAGTAGACCAGTAACCACTCAGGATATTGACTCTGCCACAAGAAAACTACCTACCAAAAAAAAAAAAAAGGCCTGGACAACATAGATTTAAAGAA
>NW_006963465.1:0-887 GCF_000164805.1 Carlito syrichta
GGAGTCTCAGAGAAATACAGCTGTTTTCCCAAAGCTGGACACAGTTAGTCAGGGGCAGAGACAGGGGCAGATTCAGTTTTCTGATTCTCAGTTCAATGTTCTTCTATGACATATCTTAAAAAGGACATTTAACTTTAAGAAGAATTGGGCTGTCATAATAATTTGAAAATTAAATAAAAGAATAAATTTGAAGAGAAACCTCATGTTTATAACCCTATATATATGCCATATTTTGCTACAATATCCTCTTCTATAACTTGCTGCCTCATTTTTGGCCCTGCTCTCAACAAAAGCTGTGAAATTATTTTCATGTATATAATTATTTTCTTTCAAAGAACTCAAAATACTTTTGAAACATGCTTACTGAATAAAAAAGATTGCCATCTACCATGAGTAATGAACATTCTTGGCATATCATCAGAACACACACTTCTTATCATAGGAGCACTGCAGAAAGGCAAGGAGTGATTAAGAATATGATCATTTCATACTGACAATCATTACTGTCAAAAGCATATGTCTGCATGGATATCAATCCATACTGTTTATTTCCTTTTTTCTTGATAGTCATTTATGCACATGATCATTAACCCCACATGTGTGGTAAAAAAGCAGAGCTCAGAGAAGATAAAGACCTTGCTCTTCTTTAGTAAAGGGCCGCTCTAGGAATCAAATTCCACCTCTTGGCTCCAAGGTAAGTGTTCTATAGCGCAAAGCTTTTCTCCCTGGATAGGAAAGGCGACTTTGAAAAGATTAGGATCATTTATGCAGTAAGTTAGAGCTGCTAGGAGATTTCAAGTCACTGGCCTAAATTGCATTTTAGGAAATTGTGTACTTGATATCTCCATGTGGATGTCTCCTAACTATCTCCAAACTAGCATGGCAAA
>NW_006963466.1:0-421 GCF_000164805.1 Carlito syrichta
GCTCAGGTCATCCTCTTGCCTCAGTCTACCAGAGCTGTGGGATGACAGGAATGTGTCCATGCTACCAGCCTCCACACCCCTCTTGAGGCCCCACCGTGTGGCCTCTTCCCTTCCGATGACCCAGGACCCCGGACAGCCCATCCAGATTCGCCTGCTGCACCCTCCCCTGTGGGATCACCTGGCCCATGGGTATGTCTTTGCTGGGGCTCCCACCCCTCCTTACACCTCGTTCCTCAGAGTGAACCCACTCGCTACTCCCAGGGGCTGCCTCTGGAAAAGAAATGCTTGACTCTCAAACCCGCGGTGGGGTGGGGATGTCCGGGTGACTCACACCTGATTCATCGGCACACGGGGAGGCCCAAAACAGGAAGATGACCAGAGCCCAGGAGCTGGAGACCATACTGGATACCATAGCAAGCAC
>NW_006963467.1:0-713 GCF_000164805.1 Carlito syrichta
AGGCTCAGTCACTGGGACACTCATTATGGAGGATGGCCAGTCACTGACGCATCCTTTATGTAGGTGTCCAAGAAACTGGAGCACACATCACAGAGGAGGGTCAATCACTAAGGCACCAGTGGCAGTGCCAGTCACTGGAGCACACATTATAGAGAAGAACCATTCAGAGGGGAAGCATCACAGAAGAAGTCTACTAACTAGAGCACAAATCAGACAGGAGAGTCAGTTACTGGGACAGTAATCACAGAAGAGACCCAGTCACTGGGGTACCCATCACAGAGAAGAACCAGTCACTGGGCATCCATCATAAAGGAGAGCTAATCAAAGAGGCACATATTAAAGATGAGGTGCCATTAACTTAAGCACCTGTTAGAGAGGAGTGCCAGTCACTGGGGCATCCATTAGAAGGGGCTCAGTCAATGGGACTCACAGAGAAGAGTCAGCAACTGGGGAACTGATCAGGGGAAGGTAAAATCAAATGAAATCCATCACAGAGGAGGTAACTAGGGCAACCCTTATAGAAGAGCGTTTGTCACTGTGCAGCCCATCATATAGGAGAGTTAGTTATTGGGGCAAAAATTATGGTGATAGTCTAGTAACCTAGACATCCACAAAGAGGAAGTTCCATCACTTATGTGCCTATCACACACGAGGTTCATTCATGAGGACACCCATCACAAATGAAGGTTAGTCACTGGGGCACCTGTTACACT
>NW_006963468.1:0-385 GCF_000164805.1 Carlito syrichta
ACACCCAGTAACCAGAACACCCATCGCAGAGGTTGGCTATTCACTAGACACACAATTTGGAGGGGGCCAGTCACTAGGGCACCAATAACAGTGGAGGTTTGGCCCATTCAATAAAGCACCTATTATTTCTCAGGCTCAGTCACTGGGACACTCATTATGGAGGATGGCCAGTCACTGACGCATCCTTTATGTAGGTGTCCAAGAAACTGGAGCACACATCACAGAGGAGGGTCAATCACTAAGGCACCAGTGGCAGTGCCAGTCACTGGAGCACACATTATAGAGAAGAGCCCTTCAGAGGGGAAGCATCACAGAAGAAGTCTACTAACTAGAGCACAAATCAGACAGGAGAGCCAGTTACTGGGACAGTAATCACAGAAGAGAC
>NW_006963469.1:0-810 GCF_000164805.1 Carlito syrichta
CAGGCCCAGAAGGGTCCCAGCAGCCACACGTGGGGTCCCTCCTGGATCCCTGGGATGAGAAGGGCCCTGGCATTCTCACCCCGAAGCCTCCCTGGAGCCCCAAGCCCAGAAACTTGAGCCTCTCACCCCAGGACCCTCCTGGAGACCCAAGCCCAGAAAGGCCCAGAGCCTCTCACCCCAGGACCCTCCTGGAGACCCAGGCCCAGAAAGGCTCTGGCCTTCTCACCCCAGGATCCTCCTGGAGCCTGGGGCCCAGAAGCACCATGGCTTCTTACTGCGGGGTCCTCCTAGAACCCCAGGCCCAGAAGGGCCCTGGCTATCTCACCCCAGGGTCTTCCTGGAGGCCCAGGCCCAGAAGGCTCAAGACCTGCCCCCAAGAGTCCTCTTGGAGCCCCTTGTTTAGAAGGGCACCTGCCCTCTCACCCCAGGGCCCTCCTGCAGCCCCCAGGCCAAGAAGGGACCCGAGCCACTCACCCCAGGGCTCTCCATGGACCTCAGACCCAAAAGGGCCCTGGACCTCTCAACCCGGGGTCCTCCTGGAGCGCTGGGAACCGAAAGGCCCCACGTTTTAATCCCAGGGCCCTCCTGGAGCCCCTGGAACAAAAGGACCCCGACCCTCTCGCCCTGGGGCCCTCCTGAAACCCTGAGGTCCTGGAGGGTACCAACCCTCTGGGTCCGGGGACCACCTGGAGCCCCATGACTCCAGGAGGACCCTGGCCCTTTCTCCTCAGGGCTGTCTCACCATGAGGCCCTGCTGGAGCACAACCAAAAAGGGCAACAGTCCTCTCTCCCCAAAGCCATCCTGTAACC
>NW_006963470.1:0-790 GCF_000164805.1 Carlito syrichta
GTTAATCAACTTGTTTAGTCAGCTAAGCTATCTCGTTAGTCAACTAGTGAAGTCAGTTAACTAAGTCACCTAGCTAACCAGCTAGCTAGTTAGTCAGCTAGCTAAATCAGCTAGCTCACTTTGTTAGCTAACTGTTTAAGTTAGCTCCTTAAGTCTGCTTCCTGACTAGTTAGCTAATTAATTAATTCAGCAAGCTATTCAGCTAGCTAAAAGTTAGCTAACTATTTAATTCATGTAGTTAAGTTTGCTAGCTAACTAGTTAAGTCTACCAGTTAAGTCAGCTAGTTAAATCAGTTTTCTAATTTCATCAACTGGTTAAGACAGCTAGCTAGCTAGTTAACTAATGGGTTAAGTTAGCAGGTTGTCAGGTAGTTACCTAGTTAAATAACCTATTAAGTCAGCTGGTTGAGTCAGTCAGCTAGCAAGTTAGGAAACGGGTTGAGTCAGCTGATTGTGTAGGCTAGTTAGCTAGGTAGCTAATGATTTCAGTCAGTTGGATGAGGCAGCTAGTAGCTAATGAGTTAAGTACAAGTCACCTAGCTACCACGTTAGATGAGTAAGCTAACTAGTTAGCTAACAGATTAAGTCAGCTAGCTAGCTAGGCAGCTAACTATTTATGTCAGCTCGCATGCTAGGTAGCTAGCTAGTTAAGTCAGCTAGTTAAGTCAGTTTGCTAGCCAGGTGGCTACCTAATTAGCGAGCTAGTTAAGTCAGTTGGCTAATCAGCTGGCTAGGTGGTTGATTCAGCTAGTTAAGAGAGCTGTTAAGCCAACTGACAAGGTAGGTAGCT
>NW_006963471.1:0-356 GCF_000164805.1 Carlito syrichta
AAGCCGGAGTTCTGCTCTATTGCCCAGGCCAGAGCACATGGTCCCACTCTCAGCCACCACAGCCTCCAATAGCTGGGCTCCAACAAACCTGCTGTGGCCTCCCGAGTGGCCATAACAACAGACATGTGCCACTATGCTTGGTTCATTTTGTTGGTTTCTTGTAGAGGCGACATCTCACCAAGATGTCTGGGCTGGTCTCGAACCCATGGACTCAAGTCATCCTCAGGCATTAGCCTGCCAAACACCAGGGGTGATATGTGTGAACTCCTGTGCCCGGGCTTCACACCCTCTTGGGACACCACCACGAGGCCCACTCTCTTTTGACTACCTGGGACTCCAGAGAGAGCAGCCTGAGT
>NW_006963472.1:0-909 GCF_000164805.1 Carlito syrichta
TGTTCTACATGGAGCTGATGGAGTAACCAGATGGAACCTTAAAAGTACATGTTCTCATCCTTCAATTTTATTTGAAAATCTACTCCATCTCCGATGGGAATCTTAAGTATCTATGCCTTTCCATGTTCCACAGCCACAAGGAAATGTTCTTAATACTACAGGTCATAAATTAATGGTGAGAACAGTTTATGGCGGCTAAGCAGCATGAATGAACAACAGAGAGAAGGCTCTGCCATGTTGGGAGAAGTGTTTTCCATAACCCTTGACTATCACATGAACAAACCCTATTTAAAGAAGTCCATTAGGGAGGACCATCAGAAGCAGAGAAGTAAAGTTGTGCAAGCTGTCAAATCATATTCCAGTAGGGAAAGTGGGCACAGCCCCTGACCTGGGACACATTTATCAGCCATTTCTTCCTCCTTCTCTGGAATTTCTTCTCAGTTGAGATTATCTGGACAAGTCACATCACCAGTCACACCTACATATTCAGAATAAACCTTATATTTGTAAATTAAATTCAACCTGGCATGTGATTCTAATTGGAAGCCCAGACTGAAAATCAGTTAGCCAAGCATAACCTCTCAAACTTGAATTAGCACGTAAATCTTATATTTGAAGTATAATTCTGATGAACTTCTTCTGCAGGTTTTAATGCATCCCTGAATATGCTTTTAACACATTCTCCTGTGAATGTGGATGTGTTATATCCAAAAGAAGAAGACAACTAATCTCCATGCCAAATGATCACATCCTCTGCTGGCCCTTTAGAGTTTACAGAGGCTGGATGGAGAGGACAGCAATGTCTAAGAAGTTCTGCCCTTGCAAAACAACCTGTGCAGGATATATGAAGCATGCACTATGCACTCACAAGTATGTTGTGGTGCATTGTGCTGGAAACCACAACCAAAC
>NW_006963473.1:0-324 GCF_000164805.1 Carlito syrichta
GAATATATTCTTATTGAACTTATGTAAAATTTTATATCACTATGAAAATAAGGATACTCAATTGCTTCTGAATTCTGGAGGGATCGGATACAGAGAAAAATTAATGGTCTCATCTTTGTTTATAAATGTATGCTTAACCAAATTAATTTAAGTCAAAAATAGCTTAAGATAAAACTTTTTTTTCTAATTCTGGAAAACAAGAAAGAACTAGCAATATTTTAAGCAAAACTGTCATTTAAAAAACCCATAATTCTTTTTTCCAGCTTGCTCAGTCCAATGAAATTAAGTCTTGTTTTACTTGATGTTTGATTAGCAGCTCCATGA
>NW_006963474.1:0-394 GCF_000164805.1 Carlito syrichta
GAGACCAAGGGTGAATGCATGAGGGTCAGCAGAGGCCAAGGTCACACAAATAGGTGTAGTCTGAGATCGAGGGCACGTGTGGTGGCTCCTTCTAAGTCTAAGGGCATATGTGTGAGTTTTGGCAGAGGCTGAGGAAGTGCGCGTGAGTGCCAGCAGAGACTGAGGGCATGCATGCGACTGTCGGCTAGGTTGTGGGCGTGTGTGTGGATGTCAGTGGAGGCTGAAGGTGCCTGTGCATGTGTCAGCTGTGACCAATGGCACATGCAGGAGGGTTGGCCATAGCCAAGAGCATGTGTATGAGTGTCAGTCGAGGCTGAAGTGGTGTGTATGAGTGTCAGCAGAGGCTGTAGGCTTGCATTTGTGTGTCAGCCAAGTTTGAGGCTACACACACAGG
>NW_006963475.1:0-1023 GCF_000164805.1 Carlito syrichta
TCAGCTAGCTAGTTATGTCAGCTAGCAAATCAGTTAATTACTTAGCTAACTAATCAGCTAACCACTCAACCAACTGATCAGATAACTAGTGGGCTCGCTCACTTTCCATCGGTCAGCTTACTATTCAGCTCACTTGCCTGCCAACCGGTCAGCAAATTAGTCAGCTCACTCGCCTGCCAACAGGTCAATTACTTGTCAGCTCACTTCAGGCCAACACATCAGCTAACTAATCGGCTTGCTCGCAAGCTGACTTGTTAAGTCAGTTCACTGGTTGTCTAGCTTGCTGGCTGACTAGTTAAGGCAGCTCACCCATCAGCTTACTTGACGGCTGACTAGTTAAGTCGGCTCATCAGTAGGCTCAATCACTGGTTGACTAGTTAAGTCTTCTGACCAGTCAGCTCACTTGCCAGCCAAATGGTTGTCAGCTGACCTATCAGCTCACTCGCTGGTCGACTAGTTAAGTCTGCTGACCAGTCGGCCCACTCACCAGTCAACTAGTTAATTCAGCTGACCAGTCTACTAACTCTCCTGCCGACTAGTTAAGTCAGCTAAGCGGTTGGCCGACTAACCGGTCAACTATTTATTTTGGCTAACCAAATGGCCGACTAGGCTGCCAACTTGTCAGCTGAGAATTTAGCTATGCTAACTAGAAGGCCGAATAGTTAGACCACTCAACTAGTCAGCCAAATAGTCGGCCGACTTGTTAGGTCAGAAAACCAGCAAGCCTACTAGTTAATCATGTTAACTAGTGGACCAGATCATCAGTCAAATCATTGACCCAGATTACTAGTCGGTCGACTAGTGAGCCACCTTGTTAAGCCAAGTAATAAATTGATTAGTCAGCCAAGGTGTTAAAACAGCTAAATATTCAGGTGACTCATCAGCCAACAAGTTAAGTAACTTAGCTAACTCGTTATCCAACTAGTTAAGATAGCTAGTTAACTCATTTACCAACTAGTTAAACAGTTAGCTAACTGTTAACAGACTCATTAAATCAGCTAGCTATCTCATTAGCCAACTAGT
>NW_006963475.1:2141-3401 GCF_000164805.1 Carlito syrichta
CAGCTGGCTAGCCAGCTGACTAGCTGGTTAAGTCAGCTTGTTATGTCAGCTGACAACCAGATCCCTAGCTAGTTAAGTCAACTCATTAAGTCAGTTGGCTATCCAGCTGGTTAGCTAGTTAAAAAACTAATTAATTCAGGTGAGTAGCCATCTGGCTAGCTAGTTATTTCAGCTAGTTAAGTCAGCTGACTAGCTAAGAAGCAAGCTACATAAACAGCTAGTTATGTCAGCTAGCTAATTAGTTAAGACAGCTAGACAAATCAGCTGGCTAGCTAGAGAGCTAGCTAGGTAGCTAGGTAGTTAAGCTAACTAGTTAATCCAGCTGACTACCTTGGTCACTAGCTGGTTAATTCAGCTAGTTAAGTCAGCTTGCTAATCAGCTGGTTAGCTAGGTAGTTAGGTAGTTAAGTCAGCAGGAAAGCCAGTGGAATACATAGGTAGCTAGCTAGTTAATTCAGCTGGCTAGCCACCTGGCTAGCTAGTGTTTTCAGCTAGTTAAGTCAGCTGGCTAGCCAGCTGGCTAATGATTTAAGTCAACTAGCCGTGTCAGCTGGCTAGCCAACTTGCTAGTTGTCTAAGTCAACTAGTTAATTCAAGTGACTAGCAATCTGGCTAGCTATGTTGCTAGTGAGTTGTCAGCTTACTAGCCAGCTTTCTAACTGGTTAAGTCAGCTAGTTAAATCAGTTGGCTACCCACCTGTCTATGTAGTAGCTAGCTAATTAAGTCAGCTGGCTAGCCGACTGGCTAGCTAGTTAAGTCAGCATGTTAAGTGAGCTGGTTAGGCATCTGGCTAGCTAGGTGGCTGGCTAGTTAAGCCAGCTGGCTACCCAGATAGCTATCTAGTTAAGTAAGTTGGTTAGCCGGCTGATTAGCTAGTTGGCTGGCAAGTTAAGCTGACTGGTAGCAGGCTGGTCAGGTATGTGGCCTGCTAGTTAAGCCAGCTGTATAGTAAACCCGGCTTGATATCCTACTCTCCAGACATTTGGCTGGTTATTTAAGCCTGATGACCAGCCAGCTGGCCAGCCCACTAGCTAGTTAGCTGGCTGCCTAGCCAACTAGCCATCCAGATAACTAGCTAGTTAAGCCAGCTAGCCAGCCAACTATCTAGTCAGCTAGTTATGTCAGCTAACTAGCCAGCTAGCTAGTTAAGTCAAGCAACAAGTCAGCTAACTATTCAGCTAGCTAGTTAAGTCAGCTAGCTAGTCAGGTTGCTAGTCAGCTATCTAGTTAAGTCAGCTAGCAATTCAGCTAGCTAGTCA
>NW_006963475.1:4705-5599 GCF_000164805.1 Carlito syrichta
TCAGCTAGTTAAGTAGTTAAGTCACCTAGCTAAGTCAGCTAGTTAAGTCAATTTTCTAATTTAGTCAGTTGGTTAAGACAGCTAGCTAGGTAGTTAGCGAATGGGTTAAGTCAGTAGGTTGAGACAGGTAGTTAGCTAGTCAACTAATGGGTTAAGTCAGCTGATTGAGTCAGCTAGCTAGCTAGTGAGCAAACGAGTTGAGTAAGCTGCTTGAGTAGGCTAGCTAGAAAGTTAGCTAACGAGTTAAGTCAGCTGGATGAGTCAGCTAGCTAGCTAGTTAGCTAAAGAGTTAAGTCAGCTGGCTGAGTCAGCTAGCTAGCTCTTTAGCTAATGAATTAAGGCAGATGATTATGACAGCAATGCTAGCATATTAGATAACGAGTAAGCTAACTAGTTAGCTAACTGATTAAATCAGCTAGTTAGATAGGCAGCTAGCTATTCAAGTCAGCATGTTAAATAACTAGTTATCTGGTTAGCATACAATTTAAGTCAGCCAGCTAGCTAGGTAGCTAGTTAGTTAACTATTAAATCAGCTGGCTTGCTAGGTAGCTAGCTAGTTAAGTCAGCTCATTAAATCAGCTGGCTAGCCAACTGGCTAGCTAGGTAGTGAGCTATTTAAATCAGTTGGCTAGGCAACTGGCTAGCTGGTTAATTCAGCTAGTGAAGAGAGCTGGGTAGCCAAATTGCAAGGTAGGTAGCTAGCTACTTAACTCAGCTAGATAGTTACCTTCCTATTTAGTGATATCAGGGAGTTAAGTCAGCTGGATAGACAACTGGCTAGCTGGTTAAATCATTTAGTTTAGTCATCTGTCTAGCCAGTGGGTAGGTAGGCATCTAGCTAGATAAGTCAGCTTACTAGCCAGCAGGCTAGCTGTTCAATTCACTGAGGTAAGG
>NW_006963476.1:0-476 GCF_000164805.1 Carlito syrichta
GATATGTCACCTAGTTAATTCAGCTAGATATCCAAATGACTAGCTATGTTGTAAGCTAGTTAATTCAACTGGCTAGAAAGCAGGCGAGCTAGTTAATACAGCTAGTTAAGTTAGCTGTCTAACCAGCTGGCTATCTAGGTAGTAACCTTGTTAAGTCAGTTCGCTAGCCAATGACTAGCTAATTAATTCAGTTGGCTATCCAGGAGGCTAGAGAGGTAGAGAACTAGTTAAGGGGGCTGGCTAGCCAGCTTGATTACTACTTAATTTGGCTAGATTAGTCACCTGGCTGGCCAGCTACCTAGCTCGTTAATCAACTAGTTAAGTCAGCTGGCTAACCAGTTTGCTAGGTTGTTAAGTCACCTCATTAAGTCAGTTGGTTAGCCAGCACGCTAGTTAGTTAAAAAGTTAGTTAAGTAAGATGGCTAGACAGCTGGCTAGATAGTTATTTCAGCTAGTTAATTCAGCTGGCTAGCCAA
>NW_006963477.1:0-305 GCF_000164805.1 Carlito syrichta
ATTAGCTGGGTGTGATGGTGCAGGCCTGTGGTTCCAGCCAGTCATGAGGCCAAGATGGACAGATCACCAGAGCCTGGCAGGTGGAGTACACAGTGGCTGTGAGTCTGCCACTGTGCTCAGTCTGGGTGACAGAGTGAGATTCCAACTCTTAATAATAATAATCACCACCACAGCCACCACCACCACCCCAGCCACCTAGCACAAGGAGTCAGCCTCAGGGATGGGAGAGGAAAAGGCACTTCCCTGACTGTCATTTGCAAGAGGTTTCAAAGCTGGCTCCCCAGCACGCCCATCCTGTGGCTTCA
>NW_006963478.1:0-535 GCF_000164805.1 Carlito syrichta
CTGACTTTGGGGGACTCTCACATGTGGAGGGCTGGCAGAAGGTTTTCAGGAGAATAGATTGCTTTCTTATTTTCTTTCTTTCTTTCTTTCTTTCTTTCTTTCTTTCTTTCTTTCATCTTTCTTTATTTCTTTTCCTCTCTCTCCCTCTTTTTTTCCTCACTATGTTGCTCTGGCTGCTCTCAAACTGCCCAATTCGAGTCATCCTCTTGGCCTTGGCTTCCCAAAGTGCTCTATCACAGGCTCTCCATTTGGTCTGCATCCTGGTCTTCCTGCCTGGTCTTGAAATCTGGGCTGGAGGTGATTTCTCACTGAGGTCTGCCCTCACCCAGGGTCTTCTGAGTTTTTCTTGGGGTCAAGGTGGGGGCTTTCTATGGTGTACAGCCTGGTCTCAGTTCCCAGGCTCCAATTATCTTCCCATCTCAGCCTCCTCAGGTGCTGAGGAGACAGGCATGAGTTGCCCAGCCAGCCCCTTCTGACAGTTTGAGAGTACATCCTATCTTTCTCTGATGCAGCCCCATGGAAGGAGTGAGAATGT
>NW_006963479.1:0-1095 GCF_000164805.1 Carlito syrichta
CTACTGACTTAGCCAGCTAGCCAGTTGGCTCTCCAGTTGACTTAACTCGCTGACATCACTACCTAATCATTTAGCTATCTAGATGACTTAACTAGCTAGGTACCTACCTTGTCAGTTGGCTAGCCAGTTCTCTTAACTAGCTGAATTAACCAGCTATCCAGCTGGCTAACCAACTGAATAAACTAGCTCACTAACCAGCAAGCCAGCTGCCTAGCCAGTTGACTTAACTAACTGCCTTAACTAGCTAGCTACCTAGATAGCCAACTGACTTAAATAGTTAGCTAACTAGCTAGCTATGTAGCTTGCCAACTGACTTAAATAGTTAGCTAACTAGGTAGCTACCAGCTAGCAACCTGACTTAAATAGTTAGCTGCCTAGCTAGCTAGCTGCCTTAACCAGCTTATTCGTTATCTGACTTGCTAGATGGTGACAATTATCTGACTTTACTGGTTAGCTAATGAACTAGCTAGCTGACTCAACGATCTGACTTAACTCATTAGCTCACTAGCTAGCTAGCTGACTCATCCAGCTGAGTTAACTCGTTAGCTAACTAGATAGCAAGCCTACTCATCCAGCTGACTCAACCCATTTGGTAACTAGCTAGCTAGCTGACTCAATCAGTTAACTTAACCTGTTAGTTACCTAGCTAATTACCTGACTCTACCTGCTGACTTAACCCATTGGCTCACTAGCTAGCTAGCTGTCTTAACCAGTTGACTAAATTAGAAAGCTGACTTAACTAGCTGACTTAGCTAGCTGACTTAACTACTTAGCTAGCTGACTTCACTGACTGACTTAACTAGATAGCCAGCTGACTTAACTACCTGAAATAAAGTGTTAGTTAACTATTTTACTAGCTGAATAACTATCTGACTTATCTAATTACCTAAGTAGTTAGGTAGCAGACTTAAGAAGCTGACTTAAATAGTTAGGTAACTCGTGAGCTAGTTGACTTAGCTAGCTATCTGGTTAGCAAAATTACGTAGCTAGCTGACAACTAGTTGGCTAATGAGATAGCTAGCTGATTTAATGAGTCTGTTAACCAGTTAGCTAACTGTTTTAACTAGTTGGTAAATGAGTTAACTAGCTATCTTA
>NW_006963480.1:0-744 GCF_000164805.1 Carlito syrichta
CGTATGTTTATCGCAGCATTGTTCACAGTAGCAAGAACCTGGAAGCAACCATGCTGCCCATCAAAAGAGGACTGGATTAAAAAAATGTTGTACATATACATGATAGAACACTACGCAGCCATAAAAAAGAACAAAATCATGAATTTCACAGCAACCTGTATGGAACTAGAGTCTATAATACTGAGTGACCTCTCACAGAATCAAAGATGCTAGTATCACATGTTCTCACTCACATAGTGGACCTTGAACATCCAATGTAATATATAAGAAAATGACTGACAGTAGTGGGAAACTATGTGGGGAGGGAGATGGGATTAACGGTAGTAAGTATCTGTCTGGGGACAGGGAAACACCTCTTATCAACAAGGGTGCCTGAATGAAACGTATTTGTATACCTAACCCTGAACTGTACCCCACAATATCATAATAAAAAATAATGATTATAAAAAATAGATTATGCATACAGTTCACAGCATAGACAACCTTTGGAAATAAATCTTGCAAAGAAATATTGGTGCTTAGCCAACACAGTGCTTGCATGATGGGTTCATGATGTGGCACAGCTGGAAGCTCTGTATGGGCCCTGCAGCACAAGCTCCCTCTTGCCAAGTTGCAACTGCCACCACTACTGAAAGTCCACCTTTTCAGCAACATAGACCAACACTGAGCCATCAATAGGATGCCACCCTTCAAGGAGGCCAACCAGCCACATGGTGGCAAGTTGGGTTTTATCAGATCTCATAT
>NW_006963481.1:0-568 GCF_000164805.1 Carlito syrichta
TAAAAACTCTTTGCTTAGCTCTAGATCCAAAGATTTTCTTTTATGGAACTTTTTGTTTTAAGTCCATAATCCACTTTGAATTAATTTTTTAGTAATGTATGATACTAGGTCAAGATTCTTATTTTCCCTAACCTATGGATGTTCTATTGGTTCAGCACCATTCCTTTAAAAAGTGATTTTTTCTCCATTGAATTGCTTTTACAACTTTGTAAAAAATTGGTAGGCCATATTAGTGTGGATCTATTTCTAGGTTCTGTACTTGGTTCCATTGATCCATGTATCCTTTTGCCAATCCCACATAGTCTTGATCACTGTGACTACAAAATAAATCTTGAAAATGAGTAGGCTAATTTCTTTCACTTTACTTTTTAAAAATATTGTTTAGGCGTTAGAGTTTGTTTGCTTTTTCACATGCATTTTAGAATAATCTTGTCTATATGTACAAAAACTCTTACTGAGCTATTGATAGGCATTGTGTTAAATCTGCATATCAATTTTGGGAAGAATCGATATCTTTACTATATCGTCTTTCAATCCATGAACACAATATGTCTCTTCATTTGTTCAA
>NW_006963482.1:0-3084 GCF_000164805.1 Carlito syrichta
CAAAAAAATAAAACAAATTACCACAGATGCTGACAAGGATGCAGAGAAAAAGAAATGCTTCCACCACTACAGGTGGCCTGCACACTAGTGCAACCTCTTTGGAAGACAGTGTGGCAGTTACTAAAGGGACTCAAAATTGACTACCATATGACGTAGTAATTCACCTATAGAGAATATACCTGGAAGAAGTCAAATCATTTTTCAAAAAGATATCTGCACAAGTATATTTGTTGCAGCTCTAATCAAAATTGTAAAAAACATGGAACCAACCATGTTGCCCATCAAAGCTGGACTGTATAAAAAAATGTGGTACATATACACAATGAAATACTATGCAGTCATAAAGAAGGACAGATATAAGAATTTTGCAGCACCTTGGAAGGATTTGAAGTCGGTCATTTTCAGTAATTTATCACAGAAACAAAGAACAGAGTTCCATATGTTGTCACTCATAAGCTGACCTTGAACAATTATAATGTTATAAGAAAGTGACTGGCCATAGTGGGAAACTGTTGAGGGGGTGGGTTTAGATTGGTAATGAAGGGATACTGCTAAGGGAAGGAGAGGCATACCTCTTCATCCAGGGTCCCTGCGTGATAAATGTTTGTATATCTAACACTGAATATTACCCACATCTTTATAATAAAAATTAAAATAAATAAATAAATGAAGGAGGTAAACCATGTGCAACTGACTTTGTTTTAATTTATTTTTTCATTTTTTTTATTTTAAAGATGGGTACAATTCAGGGTCGTGTATACAAATGTTCAGTATGCTGGGAATGAATTTAAACAGTGTATAATATTTCAATGATATCTTCTTTCCCCATTAATACATTAGAATTCATGGAATAATTCTGCTTTCCTCCTTGACAAATAGTATGTTTCTCACATAACTGATGAATGTTTTATTCTACAGAAATTGAAACTTGTTGAGCCTCCAGATGTAAATCATCCTTACATATTTAAACCTAGAGCAATTGTGTACTTAACTGCTATTTAGAAGTAAAAATGCATAATAAATCTTAATAATTTTACACTAAATATGTATTAAAATTTAAACACTTTTTCCTTTTTAAAAAATTGTGTACTTTTTTTGGTACCTTCTGTATTTTCTGTTGGTTAATTTTGATTAAATGTTACAGATATGCGATCCTTAGAGAAAATGTCCCCTACACTCTTGAAGGAAATATAAAATCACATTCCCCTGATGTTTAAAAGAAATTTATATTTTTCAAAGTGTATTTCCATTGAATCACCTAGTATTTTCCCTACCTAAGACATAATGCTATACTCTGCAAGAAAGACTCAGATTAACCTGATATTTTTCAGTCACCAAGCATTTAAAATCTGGCATACAAAAAAAGACAATTTGGGGCCCAACATTTATAAAACAAAATAACATGGAGATTTACAAAGTAGTAAGTATTTTGTATTCTCATTGGCATAAAAATTTAGATAATTGAAAATTCTGGAAAATTGACTTTGATCTTAGCTAAAGCAATGTTCAAATCCTGAGAGAAAAAACTGCTCAAAGACTGTTAAATAATACTAAAAACATCGATATTTTCTAAACTAAAGAAAGTGCTAAAATATTATTTGGTTGTGCTATAACCAAGCTCCAACAGGACTCTGTGGCCATAATAAGCAAAATTGTCTAGATAGAACATAAAAATGACTTCAATAATAGGGCAGATATAGTCTCAGACGTCCAATGAAATTGTCTCCCATGAAGTTGAAAAATCAAGTCCTTTGAAAATAGAAAGCCTCTCTTCTAAAGCTCAACAGCACTTAATCTTGCGACCATGAGTTGTGTTTCAGGAAACTAGTTCTAAAGTTAAGAATTAGTTCATATGGTTTGAGTAAACACGTCAAAACTTCTGCTGACTCACAGTCTGTTTTGATGATAAATAGTTGTCTATTAAAAGACTACATTGTTGGCAACACCCTCAGGTACCCTCCCTCTGTGGGAGCTTCTCTGTCCCCTCAATAAATTCTTCTTTTAAAAAAAAAAGACTACCTTGCTCAGTGGATTCTTGAATGACCAATTAGTCCTAGAGAAGTTTTTGGATTGGTGTGAACACCTTGTTTTCTTCACTTGTTGGGACTGAGAATCCATCATGTCTACAGCATTTGGCAGAGCACTGTAGGCAAGGCTTTGAAACCTACGGATTGCTTAGTTGTCAAGGTCCCTCCCATTATGATGTCAAAGTCCTGAGGCTCATGTCATAATTGACAAACTGGCATGCTTTTTTCCCTGACTTTGCTTTCATCTTTTAATTTAAAAATTAGCCCTTTAGACAATCTACAGATTCAATGCAATACCCATTGAGTTAACAACATCATTCTTCTTAGACCTGGAAATGACAATAAAGAATGTATATAAAAATATAAACAAGCACAAATAGCCAAAAGAATCCTTATCAAAAAAAACAAAAAACAAAATAAACGAGAAGATATCACTCTTCCAGACTTCAAACTTTACTATAACGTACAGTAATCAAAACACCATGGTATTGATACAAGAACAGACACACAGAACAAGGGAACAGGACAGAGATCCTAGCCTAACATCTAGGATCTACCAGGAACTCAATTTGTCAACCAACTCATCATTGAAAAACCTTTGAAAAACCTCCTAGAACCACTTGGGAAAAGAGAATTTATTCAGTAAATGATGCTGGGAAAAGACTGACATCATGCAGAAGATTGAAATATGACCCCTAACTATCACCATATATGTTACCTCTAAATGGATCAAAGATGTAAACGTGAAATCCCAAACTATAAGAACCTTAGAAAACACAGGAGAGCCGGGCTCAGTGGCTCAGCCTGTAATCCCACACTTTGGGAGCCTGAGGTGAGTGGATTACCTGAGCCCGCGGGTTCGAGACCCGCCAGGGCAACTTTGTGAGACCTCATCTCTACTATAAATTATAAAATCAGCCTGGCATGATACTGCATACCTGTAATTCCAGCTACTCGGAAGGCTGAAGTGGAAGGATCGCCTGAGCCCAGCATGTAGCGGCTGTGGTGGACAGAAGCAGCCACTGCACTCCAGTCTGGGTGACAGAGTGAGACTCTC
>NW_006963483.1:0-815 GCF_000164805.1 Carlito syrichta
AGATATTCTTGCTCAAATAACCATGCATTTATATAGCCCTAATGATAAAGCTTCAACACAAATGCTGTAGATGGGCTATGATCCCTTTGAGGGACTTGGCAAAGACGACAGGGAATTCAGGAACCTGTCCAAGTAAATAAAAGGCCCAAGTTTTGTAATTAAGAAAAAATCTGGTATATGGAGATTTTACAGGATTTAAGAGCTGTTAACACTACTATGGGAGCCATGGAGTGTTACAGCTGTATTGCTATACCTGTTAACTTTAATATTATGTTATTGATTTACAGAATTGTTTCTTTACTATACCTTTAAGCCCAGAGGATTGTAAACAATTTACATTCAGTTTACTCTCTGAGAATTAAAACACTTTTGTTCCAGCTCCAGGAGGAGTCAACTCTCGAGGACTGAGACCAAACATGTTATGACAAATGGATGTAACTCATTTTCCCAGCTTTGGAAAATTGTCTTATTTGCATGTGACTGTAGATACATTTTTTCATGTTATGTTAGCTTCAGCAAAAACTGGAAGAAGCCTACAAGGACGTGGTACAACATTTATTCTTTTGCCATTCACAGCTAGGTATGCCAGAGCAACTGAAAACCAACAACGGTCCTGCATATACATCTAAATCTTTCCAGCAATTTTACTCCCAATTTTATATTTCTCATTCCACAGAAATTCCCCACAATCCACAAGGTCAAGCCATAGTTGAAAGAGTTTACCAAACTTTAAAAAATCAATTAAGTTATAAGAGGGTGAGTTCAAGTATAGCTCTCCTCACCACATCTTGAATCACACTTTATTTGTTATTAAT
>NW_006963484.1:0-585 GCF_000164805.1 Carlito syrichta
AATGGCCACAGAGTGAGTTTTTCTTTTTTTCTTATCTGTTTTTTGTTTTAGTTTTAGGTTTTTTCCTTCTCTCTTTCTTTTTTTTTTTGTTTATGTTTTTCTACTTGCTTTATTTCTATTATTTTAATATTTTTTTTAGATTTTCTGCTTATGTATGGGTATTTTTGGAGAAGAGTACACCAACAGGGTGTTGTTTGTTTGTATGACTATCTATATATTTTTGTCTTATTTGTTTTTTATGTCTTTGTGTCTCTGTTTACTTGTTAGTTGGTAAGCCTATCTGCTTTCCCTCTTCTTCTTCTCTCTCTCCACCTCCCTTTCATCTTCCTCTTTCCTTTCTCCATTCTTTTCCCTTTTCTTATCTCATTTTTCTTACAGGGGAAAACAGATATCCCCAATACATAGACAGATTGTAAGGCAATGGGAAGTGGGTTACAGGGGCCCCACACACCTATCAGCAGATATTGGAATCTGCAGATAGCTTCTGAATCACAGCTCCCCCCTTAATTAACTCTCAAAACTGCAAAAAGCACAGGCCCTCACCCTCAGCCTAGATTCAGAATTGAACAAAACCAGAGGATCTAC
>NW_006963485.1:0-4254 GCF_000164805.1 Carlito syrichta
TTCCTCTATACAAAGACATGGTTCCCAGACAGAATAAAAGAGAAGAAAAGGAAAAGGAAAAGAGAAAAAAGGGAACAATACAGTAGGAATAGAATTAAGTCATTAAACTAATAGAATCAATGAAGCACACTCTGAGACATTTCGTTTAAGTCCAATGTCCTTTCAGGTCTGATTTCTCGTTTTTTTTTCAAGCTGGTAAATTAGTTTGCAGTTAGGGTCCGTTCCCCTGATCTGCTGTGAAGGACAGTTCAGAATAACCTCGGTTCAGAAGTTTGGTCTATGTCTTTATCAAGGTTGTTTCTCCCGTTTCGGTGTTGTTACCTTGAATCGCCAGCAGGTGGTGCTATCTCATCTGCTCGCCCCAGAGGGGGTGGGGCCGGACAGGAACAAGATGGCTGCCTGCCTCCGAGCAGGCAACAGGAGCCCCACGCCGGGTGGGCAGGACAGTCTCCGTCGCAGGAGCCGTGGCAGCGATCCCAGCAGATCTTCCCTGAAGCGGTTTGATGTGGATCTCCTCCGGCCGGGTTGTGATGATCTACCCGTGCCAGAGGCCGTGGCGGCCGCGGAGGCAGCGGCGGCGGCGGCGGGAGCGCTGGTGGGGGAAGGGGCTGCGGCAGCGGCGGGAGAGTGCAATGCAGTAAAACTGTCCAGTCCTTGCGATGTTCCAGTGATAGCGATGGCCGAGCTCTGTCTGAGGAGCAGGCTGCAATGCTGGGGTCCCCAGCCTCCCGGGGGTGAGAGTCAGAGACCCACTGCAGATCTCCCTTGCAGAGGGCTTCAGACACCGGGTTGCCAGGTCGCCATCTTGCCGCCTCTCCTCTTTTTTTTAAGATAAGGAACTTGTGGGTTGGGCACAGTGGCTCATGCCTCTAATTCCAGCACTTTGGGAGGCTGAGGTAGAAGGATTATTTGAGGCCCAGAGTTCAAGACTACACTATATATATATATATATGTATATATAGTATATATATGTATATCTGGGTACAGTGGCACATGCCTGTAGTGCCAGCTACTTGGAAAGCTGAGGCAGTAGAATCACTTGAATCCAGGAGGTCAAGACTGCAGTGAGCTATGATTGTTCTACTGCACTCTCAGCTGGGTGACAGAGTGAGACCCTGTTTCATAAAATTAAAAAATATATAATATTTTTCAAAAAGCAATTTGAAACACAAAGCAAGTGACCTTGTAACACCAAATTTAATGTTAAGCAGATGTTCTGATATCCCTGTCCATACCCCTCTGTGCTAGAATCCAACATGGAGAATTGGGTGGTGAAGGGCACCTGGCAATCCAGCCCTTAAAATTGGCTCAAGTTCTGCTGTTGTCCTAGGGGAGAGTTGTTGCCTCTAAGTTTCAGATGCTACACTGTGGGTTACTCAGGGCTCTGTGGTTTCTGTCAGTGCTGTTATGTTTATGTCTCATGGCTTCCACTAGAATGCAAATATTTCAAGAACAAAATCCATGTCTTCTACTGACCCTTGTTCTAACCTAAGCTCAACGAATATTTACTGTATGAATGTTATTGAAGAGATCATTTTCATGTTGTTCTCATAATATCAGAATGCAAGGATATTTCTTCAAGATGGCAGGCTTCTGTAAATGCATTAACCTCAACTTGATGGTGAGGGCATCTACCAAGTCTGGCAAGTCATCACACACCAGGGTCCTGGGATAAAAATAGACTGGAAAGAGTAATCTCTGCTTTCTCATTTTACAGGTTAAGAAGCTGAGACTCATGGAGGTTAAGTAATTTTCCCAAGTTTGCCTGGTTCCTCAATGAGCTTTGCTTGGACTCATTCTTAGTAAAAACACAAGAACTGGCCATAGTTAGAGCCATGGTCCGTCTGCATGGTCCAGGTCCCTGCCTTTGATGGACAGTCAAGAATCATGTCATAAAAAGGCATTGCTGCTTTCCACCAGTGCAGTATTGCTTTGGCCTCAACATTTTTAAAAGTTTGTATAAAAAGCAGATATTATTCAAAGAGAAGAAAAAAATCAGTTGAAATTGAAAATGAATAATTTTTAGAGAAAGAAGAGGTATTACTTCATATGGAAGGAGAAGACTTGGAGGTGATTTTAATATTTAGCATCAATAAGAATTGATGAAAGGCTAACACTAACTAGCACTTTGGAAATCCTCATTTTAAAGAGAAATAGGCTTGTATTGTAGCAGGACAATTTCACTTTTGTTGTTTATTTTAAAAAGATTAAAACTAGTCATCAGTAGGATTCACCATAAACTTACTAATATTCATGCCAAACTCACCTAATTTTCATTTTTGTGGAGTCACCAGACTAGTTAATTATTAGACTAACGAGATAATATTTTTATTTCAATGAGATATTTAACAAAATGTCTTTTAATACTCCTGTTAGAAACATTTTTTAAAAACCTCACTTTTACCTAGTAAGCTAATAGTTAGTTACAAATGCAGAAAAGAGGGGACTTTCATGACTGGCCTCAGAACTCTATATTCTGCCCTAGCCATTAGAATTTGTGGAAAGAAATGTGCTTAATGAAGACTTGGACGTCAGGTCAAATTTACAGCTGACCACACAAAACTAGGAGGGTCAAAAGAATGCAGAATTAAAGTGATCATGTAGACTGAACAGCTAGGTTAAGATCAAACTCAGATCTAACTTTAGTAAAAGAGCTTACCAATATTCAACAGCATAACTGGTCAAGGGCAGAGTAGAGGAAATTTGGCTTTAGAACATGATGATGAAAAGATTTCAGGAATTTTTACTTATTAATATTAATATCTGAATTAACAGTAGAAGGCAGCTTCTGCAAAAGTCAATTCATCCCTAATCTACACTGGTGAATCTTTGGTGGATCGTATAACCCTATCTTCCATTGAGCAAATAATTTCTGAAAATTATGGATTATCACGGACATGTGTTGCAAGCATATTAAGACATATGAAAAGATGCTCACCATCATTAATCATTAGGAAATAAAAATCAAAACAACAAGCTATACTTCATACCCATTAGGGTAGCTATTACAAAACAAAAGTATTGACAATGTTGTGGAGATTTAGACTTTCATGTATTGCTGGTGATGTGCAATGGTAGTCACTGTGGAAAATAGTATAGTGGATCTTCAAAAATTAAACAAAGAATTGCCACACTATTCAGCAATTCTGCTCCTAGGTGTTCCCAAAACAATTGAACACAAGGATTCAGATACCGGTGCACCAGTGTTATAGCAGCATTATCCACAAATGGTAAAAAGTTAGAAACAGGCCAATTGTCCATCAACAGATGAATGAACAAACAAAACTACATATGCCACCATATGGAGACAATAGAATACTATTCAGCCTTTAAAAAGAATGAAATTCTGATACATGGGACAGCATGGGAAAACCCTGAAAACATTCTGCTAAGTGAAATAAATAAGCCAGACACAAATGGGCAGATACAGTATGATCTCACTTATTTGATGTCCTTAAAGTAGTTAAGTTCATAGACACAGAAAATAGAATAGCAGTTTCCAGGCGAAATGGGGACACAAGAAATGGGGAATTCATGTCGAATGGGGAGAGAGTTTCAGTTTGGGATGATAAAATTCTGGAGATGGAGGACAGTGATGGTTGCCCAAGAATGTAGATGGACTAATGTCAATGAACTACACACTTAAAAAAGGCTAACTGAAATTTTAAATTATTTGTATATTACTACAAAAAGTTTTCAAGTATGAATTAATTATCCTGAAAACAGCAACAACTCCTACAGAAGGCAAATTGACAAACTGTATGCCTGCGCAATGGTGATAAAGACCATGGGTCAAAGAAAATATAACTATGGGTCACTTACTGTCAAGAACAGGCAGAAGAGGGTGCTGGTTGTCCTTAGGTAACTGAAAGGGTTTCCCATGGCAGACACATTACACTGATTCAACTGGTTTAGAGTAACCTTGGGCAGAACCAAGACCAATGAAAGAAATGAAAGTCAAGAAGGTCAAATTCAGTATAAGAAAGACCCTCTATGCAAAGTGCTGTGCTGAAGTCTCTCTAAAGGGTCAACATATGAAGGGGCGAGACAAAGAAATACCCAGAATTTTATTTTTGAGGGTGGGCTTCTTGAAGTACAGGCTTTCCCCTCTAGGTAAGTGTTTTAAGAACCCATCAACATCAGTGTACCAGCTAGAGTTATTGTGAGAGGTTGCATTGGGCTTCAGTGAATTTTTTTGGATATTCTTTCAACATGCTTGCCCATTTCATGATAGGTGATTTATGAACAGCCTGC
>NW_006963486.1:0-812 GCF_000164805.1 Carlito syrichta
CTTTAGGATTTTCTAGATATAAGATTATATCATTAGCAAACAAAATTTTTTCTTTTAAATTTGGATAACTTTTATTTATTTAATTTTTCTTTTGCCTGATTACTCTGGCTTGGACTTCCAGTATTATATTGAATAGAAGTGGTGAAAGTGGTCTTTCTTGCCTTGTTCTGGAGGGGAATGCTTTCAACTATTCCCCAATCAGTATGATGCTGGCTGTGGGTTTTACATGTAACCTTTATTATTTTAAGGTATACTCTTTCTATGCCTGCGTTGCGATGGGTTTTTAATAATGGAAGGATACTGGATTTTATCAAACACTTTTTCTGGTGGTATAATTGACTACAGTAGACTTCACATATTTAAGGTGTACAATTTGATAAACTGTGAAATTATTTTTTCTTATATTATCTCATTTGATTGTCACAACAACCTTGGAATATCTTCGATTATTTTCTTCTATTACTGATAAGCAAACTAGGAATAACAGGTTATGTTACTTCATTGGGGGATCACAGATGGTAAGCAGTAGACCCAAGACTGGGTTTTTGTTGATTTCCTTTTCCCATGCAAATTAAAATCTTCATGGTTCTTTGTTCTGAGTAATTTTGAATTCTATAATGAGCACTTTTATTATTATGTTATGAAATTCTGTCTAATTTAAATCCTACGAAGCATGTTGATACTTTTGATCCCATAGGCAACTGACTTAGGTTCAGTCTACATTTACAAATTGCCTTCTGTGGGCCCTGATTCTAAAGTCAATTGGTTTTTCAAAGCCTATTCAGAGTTCTTTGGATCTGCCCCTTTGTTTC
>NW_006963487.1:0-815 GCF_000164805.1 Carlito syrichta
AAACAGTAAAACCACCATGACATTTCACCAAAAAAGTCCATTTTTTTTCTCAGAAATGTATACATTTGCAAGATGATTCTTCTGATCCAGGTCAAGATAAAATAATCTCAATATGTTTTAATCATGTATTTGTAGTCAGTTTGAGGTTGGGTGGTTATATGATGACTGGTCTAGGAAGGTCTTGACTGGCATGATCCAGCTCTCCTCCATGTGTTCTCTCATATACTATGGGATTAGTCTGGGCTTGTTTTATTACAGAGACGGATCACTAAAAGAGATAGACATGAAGCACGCAATGCTTCTTGACCTTGACCTTTTCATTCTATAAAATGGCAGTATCTATTGTGATGCATTCCACTCAACTGACAACACAAATCACATGTTCAACCCAGGTTTAAGATGAAGGGAATAGAGTCTATCTTTTGTGATAAAAGGACTGTGAAGTCAAAAAGAAAAGTGAATATACATAGAGAAGGGTAGAAATTGGGGTCATTTATGTAATTCTACCAATTTTGCTTCTCAGAATGCCAACTATCCATAGAATACACAGAGATCATATATTTGATATAATGTGGTATATTGTAATAAGTTGAAAGTTTCTTTTTTCTTGAAAATATGCTTATTTGAGAGATACATTCTTTAGTAATCCAATGTAATATTGTAAACAACAGACATGATGTAAAACTACTCAAAATTATATTTCCAACCAAATAGGCAATAGAAAATTCACTTTAGTTGCAATTGCATTACAGTCTGCAAAGCCTGTATTTTTGTCATTAGAGTCAATAAAGCAATTTATCAATTAATAAGCATTT
>NW_006963488.1:0-816 GCF_000164805.1 Carlito syrichta
CATGTTTAGAAGGTATTTTTGGAAGGGCACAAGGGTCTTTGTTTCCAAGAACACAGGAAAATTCTGGAGTCTTTCTATTGGGAGCCACGGGTGTGCACTTCCAGGGCACTGGGAAACATCTGGTCGTATTGCTGAGAATGAAACAGGTATCTGAGACTCTATGTCCCTAAAAGGTTCCTACTCATGTTACCAATGTGTAACAAGGAAAATCAGTTTCCATGTGACCAGCAAACTTCTGGGCAGTTGCTAATTTTTCCCTGGCTGAAGGAAGTTCTCATATCTAGAAGCCTACAAGATTTTTCTAAATGCTAATCAGGAATTTGGGAATCCAATTCCCCACATTTTACAGAGCTAATTCCTATATCCGTACCATAAATCTGTCATTACCAATCACCAGGAACCAGCTGCTCCTCTTCTTAGTTGTAGTAGAGAATCTGGCCATCTGCTTGGCTTTTTTTTGCAGGAGGCTGTAAGGTCAGATTCCAAAACCCAATGAATCATCTGGCCATTTTTAGTGTAATTTCTGGCTTCAAGTTTACCTCCTAATCCAGAAACTACTGCTGGAATTTTAGATTGATTTTCTAACTTGGGATTAGGAGTTCCTTCATGTGTAGGACATATTGTTAAAGGGGATCCAGCAATCTTGGATTCCAGGGCCCTCCTGATTATTTGGGTGAATGAATATTGGTATATAAAGTTTTTACTTCCACATCGCCCGGTAACGTCCGGGTTTCTTACTGAGAACAAAAAGAATCTGGGTTACGTGGGTTGCCAATCCAAGAAGTCTACATGTACACATTATAAGGGCTAATCTGG
>NW_006963489.1:0-1030 GCF_000164805.1 Carlito syrichta
TCTGTGAGACCCTCCAAAAAAGATAACACTCATAAAAACTCTAGCTCTCCCCTGGGGACTGCAGCTCCAATTGTTTGCAGCCTGCTCTTCACACGTTGCTCTGCCACCAACTCAACCACCTCAGTTGTTTCAGCTGCAGCAGCTGTGGCTGCTGCTGCCACCACTGCTGCCATCACCCCACCCTTGCTTGAGGCAATCTACAGCTCCAGATGGTGAAGCTCTCCAAGCACATTCTACTGAAACTGCCACCTTCGCTGCTACTGCCAGGCTGTATCCATCGCCTGGAGCCAGGGTCATGGAGCTCCTTTCATGCAACATGAAGCAGCAGCTACCACTTTCACTACTGTTGCATGCTCCCTCCCATCCTGGATAACCTACAACTTCTGCCCAGGACAGCTTGCATTGCCTGGCAGTCTCCAGCTGCAGCACAACAGGATCAGCTGAAGCAGTGAGACCAGCACTACCAACTCAGGATCCAAGGTAACAACATCAAGGACAAAACTCCTTCCCCTTGTTAAATAGACACAGGTCAGATCTGAGTGGCAAATTTGGCAGGTAGCCCAGCTCTGAATCACCCTTCACAGCAGGTCAGGATCAATTGTCCCTAACTGTTAACAAATCTACCAGCATGCAAAGATAGCTAGAAATCACAACTTAAAAGACATTGGACCTAAAGGAAAAGTCTCAGAGTGTACTTGGTTCCCCATTTTAATTTTTTTATTTGTAGTCTGTTTGTCTTACCCATCTTGTTTCTCTTTCTTCTTACTTTTATCAATAATGTTTACATACTTGCTTTGATTCTGTTAGTTTACTGACTTTATTCTATTCTATATTTTTTTATTTTTTTTCTCTTTAGATCTCATCTATGTGTAGGGCAATAGCACACCAATAAGGAGGTCGGTTAGCTTGTATGTTTGTATGATTGCATGTTTCTGTTTCTTCGCATGGTTGTTTGTTGTTGTTGCTTTTCTTTGTACTTGTTTTTATCTTTGTGTCTCTTTTTATTTATTAGGTGGTACATTTGTCTGTT
>NW_006963490.1:0-992 GCF_000164805.1 Carlito syrichta
TTCTGTACTTTCAATAAAATAGCTTTCTCAAAAAAAAAAAAGAAAGAAAATGTATTTTGTGTTATATACAAAGAAGCCTGGTCCAAATTAACACATATTTTAATGATTCTATTCATGTGAGATATTTTGGAAAAAACACATCTATGCAAAAAGATTAGTGTTCACCTAGGGTTGAAGCCGAAGATGGAATAAGTATTACCTGGCAAGTGAAATCTTACTGGATGATGAAAATGTTCTAAAACCAGATTATGGTGATGTTGCAGGACTCAAAAATTTTCTGCAAATCATTGACTTGTACATTTAAAGTGGGTGAAATTTTTGATATGTAAATTATATCTCTATAAAGTTCATTTAAAAAAAGAAATTGATGGGGAAAGTGTGGGGACATGGTTGTGGCAAGAAGATGCTAAGAAGATGCTACTTGAGTAGAAAACTGAAATGAGGTGAGAGCCCACAGACACCTGGGAAAAAAGGGTTCCCAGCTGGGGAGCAGTAGGTCCTTTGGTGTGCTGCTATGTTTGAAGAATGGGGATGGGAAATGTGGCTGGGGGGAGGTGGAACAAGGGTCAGTAGGAGAAAGAGGAGATTGGGGAGGAGCCAGTTGGATATGTAAGATTGGACTAAGTATGGTCTGGCTGTTTAATAAGAAGTTATTGGAAGATTTCAGCAGAAGAGCAACATAATCCAGTTTGCATTTCAGATGGATATCTTTGGATACTCCCTGGAGGAAAGAATAGAGGCAGGAAGGTCAGGTGAGAAATGATTACAGCAGCCAGGAAATAAATGGTGTTGTTATGGACCAGGGTAGTAGCCACGGAGGAGATGAAAAGTGCAGGTATAATATGTATCTTGCAGATAGAAATATGTGAGACAGTCACAGTCTGTTGGAAAATCTGCAGAAATTCAATGGGATTGAACATTGTGGGAGACGTGGGTGGAGCAGAGTAGCAAGAGGTGAGATTAAAAAAGCATGTAGGGCCAGATGGCCTGAG
>NW_006963491.1:0-650 GCF_000164805.1 Carlito syrichta
GGACAGGAGGTATGAGAACATAACCCCCACGGCGATTCTGTTATTTGCATTCCCACCAAAATTCCTTGAAAGGAAGGCCTCAAAGAAAGGTCCCAGAGCTTGGGCTGGTCACAGAGAGCATGAAAATGGCCTAGGGACTATGGCCTAACCTGGGACCCTCTTCTCAGCAGCAGATCTAGCCGCATTCACTGCATCGTGTATCTGTGAGCTCGGACAGAACCCAAATGCTTCATATTAACAAATAAACTTCTTGATTGCCGGAGCCCAACAGGTCGATGCTGGGGTGGCCATGATTGTGGCCTGGCACTCTAAACTTGGTGACAGAGTGAGACTCCAACTCAAAAAATAAGACAAGCTGGGCTCGGTGGCTCAGCCTGTAATCCCACACCTTTGAGAGGCTGAGGTGAGTGGATTGCCTGAGCCTGTGGGTTCGAGACCCGCCTGGGCAGGTGAGACCTCATCTCTACAATTAAAAAAAAAAATTTAGCCGAGTGTGGTAGCACACACCTGTAATTCTGGCTACCCAGAAGGCTGAGACGGAAGGATCGCAGAGCCCAGCAGGTCGAGGCTATGGTGGCCAGGAGTGGCCACTGCACTACAGTCTGGGTGACAGAGTGAGACTCCAACCCAAAAACAAAACAAAACAAGAC
>NW_006963492.1:0-762 GCF_000164805.1 Carlito syrichta
ATAATTTCTCTCAAATGTATTCCTGAGGTTGCAGTTTCTATACTGTTGGCTGTTAGCACATGAACAGCTAACACGAAAGTGTTTTGCAAATGTAAGGTCTAACTTATACTTGTAACAGTATAAACATACGCAATGCCTCTTTCTTCGGTTTTTCCAACATTATTCATTTTTCATTTTTAAAGGGATTATTTTTTTTGGTTTGATTGTTAGAGTCAGAGCCTAACTCTGTCGCACAGAGTAGACGGTCACAGACAGTGCAGCCTCGAACTGCTGGGCTCAGGTGACTCTTCACCTCAGTCTTCCAAGTAGCTGGAACTACAGGCTCTCATGCCATCAAACCCAGCTAATTGTTTGGTTTATTTTTGAGCTCAGGAAGAAAAAAACTGAAGGTGGATCACAGGGATCAGAGTTTGACATGAAAAGAAAGACTACAGAATGCTAATAGAAAGGAAGTTATCAGAAATTGAGTGAAATGCAATGTAGCCACTGCACTTGTTATGCCTTCTCATGGCACTTTTTTACCAAGTTGATGGGCGGGAGACAGACAGGCCAGTTAACTTCATCTTGTGCAACACAGCCATCATGAGGAAATAGTTTCATCAAGTATAAGTCGGAAACATTTATGCAAGTCTTAGCCGTTGAAGAAACAAGGGTTGAACAGACGTGACAAAAGTCAGAGCCACAAGCAGAGATTTGGGGAAATTCTGGTGAATGAGGGACCAAGACTGAGACAGCAAGTTTTCTAGAAGTCTCAGCACAGGA
>NW_006963493.1:0-936 GCF_000164805.1 Carlito syrichta
GTCAGGGACAAATCCCTCACCTGCGGACATTTCTTTCCCTGCAATCCCATTTTTCATAGCTCAAAGGCCAGTCGCCCTATGAACACATCACACTCAGTTGAGAATCTGTGCACGATTCTGATGTATTTGGAGAGAGGGTCTGGCTCTCTGGCCCAGGCTGGGACCCGTGGACACGACCATTGCTCTCTGCCAGCCTTGAAATCATGGGCTTTGGCAATCCCCCAGCCTCAGTCTCTGGAGTGACCGAGAAAACCAGCACCTCGACTCCAAACACCCTTGTTTGGATGTGTACGGAGACAGGGTCTCACTGCATGATCCAGGTTGACCTTGGGCTCCTGGACTCAAGCCATCCTCCAGCCTTGGCCTCCAAGAGCCCTGGGATACCAGTCGTGGGACCCTGTTCCAGGCATTCTGGTTTATTTTCGACAAAGGTTCAAACCGGGCTCAGGTGCTCAGCCTCATCATCCCAGGGCTTTGGGAGCTGGTGCCAGTGGCCTGCCCTAGAACGTGGGCTGAGATCTGCCTGGGCAAATTGGCAAGACCTCATCTCTACCATCCATCCCAAAAGAGCCGACTGCGGTGGGGCAAACCTGTAATTCCAGGATGCGGTGGCCTTTGTCCCGGGACATTCCTTTGCATTGCCCCCGCTGCCAGAACGTGCAAGCCCAGGCCATGCAACATGGCTTACATCCATCAGTCATGCACCCTGAGTGGCCGAGGAAGAAGGCTGCCTGTGGCCAGGGATCAGAGACCAGCCTGGGCAACCTTGCCAGACCTTGTCTTGGTGAGAGGTCCCCAAAATCGAGTCAAGTATGTTGGCCCCTTGAGTCCCAGATGCTCAGGGCCAAGGAGGGAGGGCCATCTGAGCCTGACAGTTGAGAACCCGGGAGACATGATTGTGCTGCTGTGACCCATCATGGCCGATGGAAACTCTGG
>NW_006963494.1:0-767 GCF_000164805.1 Carlito syrichta
AAGAGGGAAAGCAGATAGGCTTACCAACTAACAAGTAAACAGAGACACAAAGACATAAAAAACAAATAAGACAAAAATATATAGATAGTCATACAAACAAACAACACCCTGTTGGTGTACTCTTCTCCAAAAATACCCATACATAAGCAGAAAATCTAAAAAAAATATTAAAATAATAGAAATAAAGCAAGTAGAAAAACATAAACAAAAAAAAAAAGAAAGAGAGAAGGAAAAAACCTAAAACTAAAACAAAAAACAGATAAGAAAAAAAGAAAAACTCACTCTGTGGCCATTTATATGACTCCTGGTTCCTTTCAGGCCTCCACCTTATGGAGTTGCTCTGGTCTTCAGCCCCTCCCCTCTGCTTTCAGTGCAGGCTGATATGGTTGCTCTCATCATAGATCAAATGCCCAATGGACTACTGCAGGAGGAGAATGGATCAGATCCAGACTTACCCTACTCATTGCTGCTGCTGTCAAGTCTCCCACTCAGATCTGACATGTCTGTACCTGAGCCAGTGTGGGGGAGGGTCATCTGTCTCTCCTTGTCTGATGAGAATATAGCCCTTTGGACCCATATTGGAGGCTGGGCAGAGCTGAGCAGAGCAATGCAGGTCTCTGCCCATCTGGGGACTGAAAAATGGTGCCCATCGTTGTCTCATCACCAGTGTTGGAGCTTTATTCCAGATTTCCACAACCTGCCTTCTCCATAGTTCCTACTGCTTGTGCCTGGTCTGTTGCTTCAGGTAATGGTGAGGGCCAGGTGCC
>NW_006963495.1:0-907 GCF_000164805.1 Carlito syrichta
AATGTCCCTGGGTGAGGGACGTATCCCTGGACTTTCTTAGATGAAGGTCCTCGTTTCCAAGTCAGAGGGTCATCCTGCCTGGGGCACACTTCTCACCTTCGAGAGAAGAGCCAGCAGGAACCTGGCCAAGGTGCCTCAGGAATTCTTGCACCAAAGCAGGGGCAGATATTGAGGGGGTTGGGTCTGGAAACTACCGAGCTTAGGGGAATCTCACGTGTGATGTTGGTGAGGAGGGAAAGACTGAGGGCAGAATGTTTGCAGGAAAATGGATTTCTTTCTTTTTCTTTTCTTTCTTTCCTTCTTTATTTCTTTCTTCCATCCTCCCTCCCTTCCTCCCTCCCTTCCTTCCTTTCTTCCTTCCTTCCTTTCTTCCTTTCTTTCTTTCTTTTCTTTCCTCTCTAGGTTGCCAAGGCTGCTCTCAAACCACCCAACTAGGGTCATCGTCTGGGCCTGGGCCTCCCAAACTGCTGCAATCACAGCTTTCCATTTGGTCGACATCCTGGTCTTCCTGCCTGCTCTTGACCTCTAGACCAGAGGCAATGCTCCTGCCAAGGTCTGCCCTCACCCAAGGTTTTCTAGGTTTTACTTGGGGTCGAGGTGGGAGTTTGCAATGGTGTCCAGCTTGGTCTCGAGTACCTGGGCTCCAGCTATATTCCCGTCTCAGCCTCTCCCAGTGCCGAGGAGACAGGTGTGAGTCACCTGGGTGTCCCCATCACACTGAAGGATTGAGAGTCACGAGTCACTCTCTGTCTTTGCTTGAGGCAAGGCCTGGGAGGAGCATGTGATCCACCCTGGGGAACGAAGTGGGTGGAGGGGTGGGTGCCCTGGCAAATACACACCCCTGCATCAGTCACTCCCCCCAGAGAGAACTTGGTGGATGACTCCCGGCCACCCACTCCAGGGCCCC
>NW_006963496.1:0-784 GCF_000164805.1 Carlito syrichta
TGACTAGGGCAACCATTTTGGAGGACAACCAGTCACTTGGTGAGATTTTCCTTGATTTGTGGATGATAGGTGGCAGATGGAAAGAAACCACTTTTTCAGTGTTTGCAGTATAACCTAATGAATCTAAAACCACACTTTAAAAAAAAAAATCATTTATATATTTATCGATTGGTGTATTTGGAAGGTAGTACAACACTTACCCAAAGAAAGGGGCTTGCCAAATTTCCTTTAAAATAAGCTGATAGAAAATCTAATATGTTCCTGGTGATAATTAAATAGAAAACACAAACGTGCATTTTGGAAGTCTTTTGGCGAAATACATAAAAGAATGTGGTGTGCTGGGCTTGGTGGCTCAGCTTGTAATCCTGTGCCTTTGGGAGGCTGAGGCGAGTGGATTGCCTGAGCTGCAGGTTTGAGACCCGCCTGGGCAGGCGAGACCCCATCTCTACAACAAATCAAAAAATCAGCCGGGCATGGTAGTGCATGCCTGTAATTCCGGCTACTTGGAAGGCTGAGGCGGAAGGATCACCGGAGCCCAGCAGGTCGAGGCTGCAGTGGCCAGGAGTGGTGACAGAGTGAGACTCCAACTCAAAAAAAAAAAGAATGTGGTGTGATTATTTGTGTCAATTCATGACATAATGAGTGGTGGGCCTCCAGCAAAGTATAAAACCTGCTCTGTATTTCCCTTTCCAGAAAAGTGCTTTGCTGGACATAGAGATCATCAGATTATGAGAACCACTGCGTGCTACCTACTTATGGGATTAATTGGACGATGTTTACTCAT
>NW_006963497.1:0-5173 GCF_000164805.1 Carlito syrichta
TCCCGGCCCTGAGCCATTTATATCTTCTTAGCTAAGGCCTCAGACATCATGGAGAAGAGATAAACATTTCCACCATGACCTTCTGAACTTAGTACCCACAAAGTCTACCTGCTTGGTTGTTTAAGTCACTACGTAAACATGTTTGTTACATAGCTATAGATAACCAAAACACAGACACCTAGTAGAGGTACACCAGGTCACATTGTAATGATATAAAATCTACTGGACAGCTGCCCAAAGTCTAGGGACAGAAATTGTGCCATCATTATCCATGTGTCAGTGCATTACGAGTGGAAAATGGCCCCAATTCACCATTGCCCACTTACCAGTAATAAAATCCCTGCTAACTGTTCAAAAAGCCATATTGAGCAGATGCCCCCAGATATCTGGTTCTTCCCTTTGTTAACATCAATTACAATCATTTTTGCTTTTATTAACTTTATTTTTATTGATGTCTCCTCAAACAAGTCCAAAAAAAGAAAGAAAGAAAAAAGAAAAGAAACAACCAAAAAAAGAACAAATGCCCTCATCCATGGGCAACTGTTCACTTTCCACTTTCCGATGAGGCCAGTTGGGTATGTCTCAGGAGAGGCATACACATAGCCGGTACCTGTGCCAGAAATTGGGAGAGGCTGAGGATTCACCTAGCAGTATGAGCAGCAGGAGACGTCATGTGTGGACTCAGCATTGTCTGCCAAACGATGGCACATTTGGGAGCCAGGATTCTTGGCTTTGACCAACAGAGTAGTGGAAGTGATACTAGGGAACTTCTGGGCCTGCTCATGAAGGCCATTCATGGTCTCACTGAACTGTGGCAACCGTCACTTACCAGTTTTCCTGTGTGTGTTTCCTAAAGCTGGAAGAAAAGGAGAAAATTGACTGAGTGCTGGCAGTTGGCATTGTCTTATGCTCTCAGGACCTAAAAGAAGATACCAGCAATCGTTCTGCCAGACACACACAGACTGGTTCTCTTTTCCTGTAACTGTTGGAGTTTGATGTCTATAAAGCTGAGTTTTGGTTTATTCATTCATCTATCCATCTAATACGTACTTGGGTCAAGAGTCTACTCTAAGCTAGACTTTTAGCAAAAGCAGGAAATGAGACATGATGGAGGCTCATTTCTCAAAGCTCAGCCCCAATTACTACCTTCCCTCTGTAAAGTTGTAGCAACAATGCTGTGTGTTCACCCAACTCATCACATTTTTTTTCTCCTCTGCTCTCTGGAAAACCTACTTCCCAACATCCTGAACAGTTAAATTCGGGTCATGTGACAGAGTTCTGGCCAATGGAGAAACTGGCAAATGTGATGTCTGCAAGTCCACCTGGCCATAAATCCTCTGGGCAGTTCTCCAGACACCCTCCTTTCCTGCTGTGGTGACATTAGACACCAGGTGTTGAAGATGGTGAGCTCGCATAAGGAGAAGGAGCCTCAATCCCGGAATGACATAATGGAGCAGAACCATTGAACAGTGGCAGAACCAATTAACTTTGTATTGTGTGAAGCCACTGGAATCCAAGTAGTTTATTAAGTTATTCACTCCCTTGCCCCTCACCTTTCCCATGACGAAAACAAGGATTTCTTTAATTGACACACTACTCAAGGTCCACTCAGGAGGCAAAAATCATACCAGTTTTTCTTTTAATCGTGGTAAAATGCACATAACATAAAATCTACCACCTTAACCATTTTTAAGCATACAGTTCAGTAATGTTAAGTATATTCACATTATTATGCAACCAATCGCCAGAACTATTCCATTTCCAAAACTGAAATTTATACCTATTAAACAACGATCCTCTAGTTTATCCTGTCCCAGGTAAATCACCATTCTATTTTACGTCTCCATGAGTTTAACTATTCTAGATGTCTCATACAAGCAGAAACATGCTGTATTTGTCTTTTTGTGACTGAATTACTTCACAGCACAATGCTCTCAAGGTTCATCCACATGTTAAGTATGTGTCAAAAATTCTTCCTTTTTCAAGATCAAATAATCTATTGTATGTATATACCACATTTTGTTTATCTATTTGTTTATCAATGGACACTTGTACTGTTTCCTCCTCTTGGCTATTGTGAATAATGCTGCTATCAATACGACTATACAAATATCTCAGTTCTTTTGAATATACACCCAGAAGTGGCATTTCCGGATCATACGGTGATTCTATTTTTAATTTTTTGAGGAACCACCGTATTGTTTTCCACAGTGGCTGCCATTTTACATTCCCACCCATAGTGCAAAAAATTCCAGTTTCTCCACATCCTTGCCAACATCACACAAAGAGTTGTTAAGTAGGTAACTGAAAGGGTAAAAAGGGAGTGCTAAGGCTGTAAGGATACAGTTAACTGCAGGAATTGGCTTCCACACCAAGAGCTGAGGGGGCAGAGGGAAGAGGTTGGAATTAATCAAACGTAGAAACGGAGAGAATGGTTCTGTGGGGGCTGTGCTCCAGAGCCCTGAGGAAGGAGCACAAGCTACCAAGTGCACTCCCAAGGAGAGGAGGCTTTGCTGGGGTGGTGCAGCATGGAACACGAAGAACCGGTGAAGCAATCTCTCCATCCTTGTTCAGTCTTACAGTTGGCCTCTAGAGCTTTCTGTTGGCAGAACCCAACAGCGAGCAGCTGAAGAGGCACAGATGAAGCTTGAGTTCCAGCCTCAGCATTAGCAGGAAGGGCAGGCTTGGAGCTGAGAGACGACGGCTTAATAACTGGCACGCCACGCCAGGATGCACCTCTCTGCAGGCACTCTGCCTCTTCCTTTAATGGCACACGGAGTTTTCTACCCTGAATCAAAGTTCTTTGGACTTCACCTCAACTCTCTAATTCAAAGATAAATTCCTCAAGAGCCCGATGAGGAACTGTTGCATCTCTAAATACCTTCCTGATGTTTCCCAAAGCGTAGAACAATAGGTTTACACAGTTGGTATGCAACAATTTTGTCACACAGATGAATGCGATCCCAAATGAATGAAATGGGTCGTGTTTATGAGGAAACAAGAAGTGAGCACAGAGGAAGCCTACGCACTGTAATTTGGGGCAAATTTGTGAATTGAATAGAATTTGGGCCAAGAGATTCTTGAAAATTCTTGTGAAAAGCAGGGTCACATCAACTTTGTGGAGAGGCAGAGATTTAACCAAAGGTGTGAGGAAAGCCTGCAGTTATTCTAATGTTGGTGCTTGAATTCTGGCAAGAGGAGAGATGAAGCTTGGGGGAACGGGACCTCTCCCAGGATCCTCTCAGGGAGGACTTGGTCTCCCCAGAGCCTTTTCATGGTCTACTCAGAATATACCAGATCAGTTCTGAGACTCGAAGTAGCAAGATCTGGCAGACACCTTGGAGAGCAGATGGCCCAGTTATTATTTCAGCATAACTAATTATTCCCAGACTTAGTAGCATGCAACAGCCGTTTCATGTCCGTGGGTTCTACCAGTCAGAAATATAGGAAGACATTCATAGACATGGATTTGCTTGAGGATATCTGGAGCTCTACCTTGGGAAAATTCCATGGGCTGGGGGAGACATCATGGCGGGAGCCAGAATGTCTGGGGATGACTTCACCGACATGCCCGGTGACAGATGCTGGCTATCAACTGGACCACAGGTGGGGCTGTTGACTGGCTTCTCTGCTGTGGTCTCTCATGTGACCTGGGCTCCCTCACCACATGGACGTCTCGGGAGGACCTGGCCTCCTGCAAGGTGGCTCAGGACTCCACAGCAAGTTTCCCAGCAGATAAGGTGGGAGCTGCTGTGTTCTGATTACAGAAGGCATGCCGTACCACTCTTCTCTCGGTCTGTAGGTTACTTGAATCACAGGCTCACCCCTATCAATTGGTGATCAAAAACCACCAATCAAGAAAAGGCTCGCCATGATCAACTGAAGGAAGCACTGCCTTGGGCATTTGGGGACGATGAAATCTATTGCTGCTATTAAATTCCTTCTCCATATTTTCCAGAAGACGATGCTGAAATTCAAAGAACTCGAGAAGCAGCGTGCTTATATAAACTGCCATAGCAAAGTAACACTAACTGAGTGAAAGGACAGAATTTTGTTGTCTCATAGTTCTGGAGGTTAGACATCGGAAGGTATCAGTAGAGTAACGAGGGAAAATCTTTCCTTGCCTTTTCCTAGCTTCTGACCATTCTCAGCAATCCTTGGGTTGCTCATAGAAACATCACTCTGTTTTTGGCCTGGCACATTCCCTGTGTGTCTTTCCACCATCTTACCCCTTTGCATGTCTGTTTCTGTGCCCAAATCTCCCCTTTTTATAAGGACACCAGTCATACAAGATTGGGGTCCATGGAACAAGGAGAACATAGAGATTTCATCCTAGGGTAAGGCTGAGAACCACAGCATCAGCTGTGCTGAGGAGATTTCTCTGCCAGGTAAACTTGGGCCAAGGCTCTGAAGGCATTTCCAAGAGAAGAAGAGACTGGGATTGTTTGAACACACTGGCTTTATGTTACTGAAATATTTATGACTGGGCCAAAATAAATGCTGGGCAATGAGTGCCATCAGAGAGATCTGAGTGGTTCCAAGGAGAGAGAAGATGCTGGAGCCAATTTCCCATCTCCCATGGCTACAGGGTAATGATTAAACTGCAGAGGCAAATTGGGCTGCGTAGAGCCAGCTTGGCTGACATATACTCCACCAACAACCATTCAGGCTGGTAGAGGAGAGGAATAAATAGAAAAACATTCCTTTCCTCAGCTCTGGATTTTGAAAGGTAGCTTTCTCTCCATCAAAACAGTGCTGTGAAGCAGATGACACAAATATAATAGAAAGCTAAAAGGAGCCTGGATTTGAGGGAAACGGTACTTGACTTTATCTCTCAGTGTCCTTTCCTTCAGAATTTGGAGGAATATAATTTATATTACTCACCAATAGCAACATCAGAAAAAAAGAATTGTTGCTGCTTATTAAATAGTAACTATTTATTAGAGGAGTGCCATGGACCACACACTGTGCTAAGCGTTTGTATATATTATCACAGATCCCTTTCAGTCCCTTGAGTGTTTCTTGAACACTGACTTCTTGTGTAGGTTTCTTGGACACTCTTCCCATTGAAGGATGGAGTCTAACTACCTTCCTCTTGAGTCTGGGCTGGCCATGACAGTGGTGACAGATAGATGATAGTAAAGTGATCTGGGACCAGCTTTTAAAAGGACTG
>NW_006963497.1:6296-7951 GCF_000164805.1 Carlito syrichta
TGAATTTCTGTGACACTGTACACACTCATAGAATGAAACATATCATATATATTACACACATATTTTGTTCGTATTATACAGCACTGGCTCTGTGGCAGAAAGCACTGTAAATTGTAGACTTCGGAACTATTCAAACCTGCCTGGGTGTGTTATTTACCAGCAGTGTGGTCTTGAACCAAGTACTGGTATCTCAAATTCAAGGGTTATGTAATTGTGTTATATGCAATAGAGTTGCCTTGAGAACCAAGGAAATAATGAAGAAAAGCAGTGAGAAGGTAAGTCAGCATTCAACATCTGCACCTATTCTTATCCTGAAATCTTTCCTTTTGTAAAGGACTCATAATATTATTTACTTCTACTTACATTTTAATTGATCCGTTGAAAAAATTATGATTCTAAAAACAGACAGCTAAAAAAAATGTTGTCATAGTATCTGGAGTAAAAGGATACACTCATTTGTGTGTGTGTGTGTGTGTGAGTTCACTCGAAAGCAAACATGTGCTGTGTCACAGGCAAAGTACACACCACACAGACGCCTCTCCACCACTGAATCCCAACCTGCCAGAAAGGAAAGTGTGCTTCTTGTTCATCCAGCAAGCCTCTCCCAGTTAGTCTAAAGTCATCTCACCCACCTTCAGAAGCTTTTGAAAAGCGATATGCATAATATTCCATCGTGTATATGTACCACTTTTAAAAAATTCAGTCCTCTTTCCATGGGCAGCACAGTTGGCTCCATGTTTTTGCTATTGTGAATAATCCTGCAATAAACATGCGTGTGAAGGAATCTTTTTTCTTCCTTTTTATTGATTGATTGATTGATTTTTTATTATGAAGTTGTGGGGAACAGTTAAGGGTTAGGTATACAATTGTGTCTCATTCAGGCACCCTGTTGATATGGGGTGTTTCCCCGTTCCCAGACAGATATTTGCTACTGTTAATCCCATCTCCCTCCCCCCACCATAGTTTCCCAGTACTGTCAGTCATTTTCGTGTTGTATTGCATTGGATGTTTAAGGTCCATTATATGAGTGAGAACATATGATACTTGGATCTTTGTTTCTGTGAGAGGTCACTCAGTATTATACACTCTAGTTTCATCCAGGCTGCTGCGAAATTCATGATTTTGTTCATTTTTATGGCTGCGTCATATTCCATCATGTATATGTACACATTTTTTAATCCAGTCCTCTTTTGATGGGCAGGATGGCTGTTTCCAGGTTCTTGCCATTGTGAACAACGCTGCGATAAACATGCGTGTGCAGGTATCTTTTTTATAGAGTGATTTGTGTTCTTCAGGATATATTCCCAGTAGGGGGATTGCGGGGTCATATGGGAGGTTGGTATTTAGAACTTTTAGGAATCGCCACACTGCTTTCCACAGAGGTTGCACTAGTTTATACTCCCACCAACAGTGAAGAAGTGTTCCCTTTTTGACACACCCTCTCAAGCAGCTGTTATTTTTTGACTTGTTGATAATTGCCATTCTGACTGGGGTTAGGTGGTACCTCAGTGTGGTTTTGATTTGCATCTCCCTGATGATTAGTGAGGTTGAACATTTCTTCATGTGTTTGTTGGCTGCTCGGATGTCCTCTTTTGTGAAGTATCTGTTCATATCTTTTGCCCTTTGATAATGGGATTGTTTGTTTTTTCTTTTCA
>NW_006963498.1:0-986 GCF_000164805.1 Carlito syrichta
CATTCTGAAGTCTATTTTCTCAATGTCTGACCTCCCAGGGGTCTGTGAGAGACCCATATTCTTCTTTTGATTTTTCTTCATTTGTGTAGATTTTCCTCGCTCCTCCTTTCCCCCCCTCTTGTTTAATTCTGTTTTTCATGGAAGGTAGAGTTGCTTTTACTTCTTTTTGTTAAATCTTCTGTTCTTCCTTATGAAGACTCTCTGGCTTTGTTCACTTCCGAGGCTGGACTGTGGGCTGTGCTTTTTGCAGTTTTGAGATTTAATTGAGGGAGAAGCTGTGATTCCAAAACTATCTGGAGATCTCAGTATCCACTGACAGGTGTATGGGCACCCTGGAACCCACTTCCCACTGTCTTACAATCTGTCCATGAAATGGTGGTTTATGTTTGCTCCCTGGAAAAAAAGGAGGTAAGAAAAAGGAAAATAATGGAAGGGAGTTCAAGATGATGTTGGAAAGAGAGAAGAGTAAGAGGGAACACAGACAGACATACCAACTAATGAATGAAAAGTGACACAAAACCAGAAAAGAGTAAAAACAAATAAACAACCAAAATTCCCTAAAGCATTCTCATCACACAAAGATAATCCCATAAAATCTCTTCCCCTACAGAAACAGGGAGTCAAAATAAAAAAAGAAACAAAAGTGAACAAAAAAACAGTCAAAACAATCAAATAAAAATTCACAATAGCAAAACCATGGAACCAACCGTGTTGCCCATGGAAGCTGGACTGGATAAAGAAAATGTGGTACATATACATAATGGAATATTATGCAGACATAAGGGAGGACAAATATATGGACTTCGCAGCAACTTGGATGGATTTGGAATCAATCCTACTCAGTTGATCTATCACAGAAAAAAAGACCAGAGTACCATATGTTCTCACTCATAAGCAGACCTTGAACAATTATCATACTATAAGACAACATTTGGCAGTAATGGAAACTGTCAAGGGAGGAGAGATGGGATTGGCAGTTGAGGGAA